>NC_045552.1:6935224-7092724 GCF_009769535.1 Thamnophis elegans
ACTTGGCTTGTTGCAAACTGGCTGCCAGAGTTGCAAATGGTACTCAGCTGGCCCAAGGATGCTGCGTTTGACATAAACACAGGCCAGTTGCCAAGCAGCCAAATTGTGATCATGTGACTATGGGGATGTTGCAGTAGTTGAAAGTTTGAGGACCGGTATTTTTTTCAGCACTATCAGTGGTGGGATTCAGCCAGTTCGCACCACTTTGGGAGAACCGGTTGTTAACTTTCTGAGCAGTTTGGTGATTGGAAGAAATCATTAGGTCAGAGAACCGGTTGTTAAATTATTTGAATCCCACCACTGAGCACTATTGTTCTTAGGGTTCCAGGTAATAGACCCATAGTAAGCAAAACTCCGAGGCAGTTAGATTTCTCAAAAAATAGCTTTATTTGGATCTATCATACTGGCACAATATTGGTGAAAACTGAAAGTTTCCCACAGTTTTCACCTAATTAAAAGTAAACGTTTTTCCCTTTCCCCAAACAATCAGTCACATGGTCTAATCGAAGTGCTGTCTGGTTACTGGGTAACATCATTCCTCCTCTCTCTAACCAGGTGTGAGAATGTCCTTGGTTCCCAAGAGAAAGTATTTTGCTTTGACTACACAATCCCTGCTATCTCTATTCCTTCCTCCCTATCCCTCAGCTCCAGTGTGGCAAGACTGAAGCTTCAAAATGGCTTCGGTCGGTTCGGCTTCAGGGTTGACGATTGTAACATTGAATGGCAACTAAATGAACGGATGCAAATTAAGGACTACTCTCCGAATGCTAAGATGGTGTCCATGCCAAGCTGCCAACCTCTTATTCACACCCCTGGCAAAACTTGCTTAGTTTAAATCTGGGGTTTGGGTTGACTTGGCATCTTATGTAAACACGGGGTTAGTTTCTGGTTCAACACGTTGAGCAAACCCCGAAAAAAGGATATCGGTGTTGGATGTTGCAATGCAATACTCTTTCATCTCAAGGACTTTGGGTGGAAGAGCTAAAGCTGGACAGCATCCCAACAACCTGCCTCTTATATCACCCTAGTTCTGAAACTGGGCTGTGTTAGCACCGTGAATTCAAATGTTTTAAGGAAAGCATGTTGAAACACATGGGGTGCACACAGGGGGACCAAACTCAACTCTGTCTACCCTTGGTAAGTTGTTTAGAGTCTGTTTCACTGGAGCAGCCAAGAGTGTTGTGGCCCGCCAGCAACCGGTAGAACTGGCAGCAGATTCGGACAGTGAGGAGGCTGGGGAGGAACATGGGCCAGTCCTGGAGACTGGGAAAGGCTCAGATGAGGCAGAGAGGGGACCAAGGCCATCTGATAGTCTACCCTTGGTAAGCTATTTAGAGTCTGTTTCACTGGAGCAGCCAAGAGTGTTGTGGCCCGCCAGCAACCGGTAGAGCTGGCAGCAGATTCGGACAGTGAGGAGGTTGGGGAGGAACATGGGCCAGTCCTGGAGACTGGGAAAGGCTCAGATGAGGCAGAGAGGGGACCAAGGCCATCTGATAGTTATTTCCTGCCTTTCGAGCCTCCGGAGCCTTCGGAGTCTGACATCAGCGAAGCAGAAGAACTACGGGAGCCTGTTCCCCAGAAGGCAAGAACAATGAAGAAAACAGGGTTGACTTGGGAGTAAGGCTTGGAGATAATTGGCCCCCTCCCATAAGACATAAAAGAAGAGCAAACTGGATGTGAACTTTTGCAGGAAGCAATCAGTTCATCTGGTCGGTTCAAGCTTTGACTCTGTGCTAAGTTTGGCCTTGCTCTGCAATTGGCAGTTAGGTCTCTGGCTGCATTCCAAGGGAGATAAGGTGGGTGTTTATCAACCTTCCCCTGAAAGAGTGTGGCAACTCGAGCAGACATCTGTCAGAACCTTCACAGACTCTTTGTGAAGCCTTGGGGACTGTGGATGACCATAATTTGCAGCTGTATAAATAAAAGAGGGTTTTTGGCACTAAGATTACGATTTATGCTTTATCTGGAAGCCTAGGTTAGAGCAGAGAGTCCCTGAACTGAATAAACTCGAAACCAAAACAGTCGTTTCCAGGATGTTCTTGTAGCACAATCAGGCCTGGCAACTCCGGAAAAGATGTAGCTGCTTTAAAGAGCTGCAGATAAGTGTGATGTGAGCACCCCTGGGTGTACCAAAGCATTTAGGCCTTTAGCTTGAAAGCGCTGCACACCCTGTTGTGTGTTTACTAAAAGACTACTTTAAATGTTGGATACATGGGGAAAGATTTGGGTAAGAAATGTAAAATTTACACAAGCCCAAAATTTGAGAGAAAACTTTTGTAAGATGTTTTATAGATGGCATTTAGATCCTTAAAAAATGGCCTCTATGTATCAGAATTTACAACCTAAATGCTGGAGATGTGATTGTCTCGATGCTACATACTATCATATATGGTGGACTTGTAAAAAGGTAAAAGCATTTTAGATAAAAATATGGTGGATTATGCAAAATGTTCTTTAAAAAAGGATAATGTTTACCCTTCGGTTATTCTTGTTAGATATAATTACTGATTGTACAGTTATAGAGATTAACTTGATTTTGCATTTAATAACGGCAGCAAGACTGTTGGTGGCGCAATACTGGAAGAAGGAAAATTTGCCTACTATTCAAGAATGGACATTAAAAGTAACAAACCTAGCAGAGATGGCTAAAATATCAGCATATCTCAAGGACCATTCCAATGAGAGATATAAACTGGAGTGGAGAAGATGGATTGACTATACCCAAAATAAATACGGGACTAAGAAATTCCAGATAGTTTATTACTGAAGAAACAAGGAATGATATAATCTGTTTAGAGCTAGCCTAGGAAAGAGGAGTTAAAGCTCAAATGAAAAATGATACTAATTTTTTTTTAAGTTTATCTTAGAATATCTTTGTTAAAGATTTATACCCTGTATTGGTTCTGGGAAGTCGGGGGGGGGGGGAAGGTGGGGGGGTTTGGGTGGGGAGGGGAGGGGGAGGGAGGTAAATATTTGTAAAAGTTTTTTGTTCAAAATTTTCAATTAAAAAAAAAGGTTTTGTTTGTGTGGTTACTCCTGCGAGCAGAGGATATCCCTAAATTAGGAGGCACCAGGAAATCTCCAGTGGCTTTAGTGATGATTCAGTTTCCACTTTTTTTAATTGATGCCTCTGTTCAGGTGATGGACAGATAAAAAACACTGTCTCGCTGGATAGGGTTCCACAAGGGCAGATGTGTGAGTCAGCTGCAGGAATAGAGTTTGATATCAACTTAGAAAGGGACATGGTGACTCAGTGGCTAAGACGCAGAGCTTGTCGATCAGAAAGGTCGGGAGTTTGGCGGTTCGAATCCCTAGCGCTGCATAACTAAGTGAGCTCCCGTGACTTGTCCCAGCTTCTGCCAACCTAGCAGTTCGAAAGCACGTAAAAAATGCAAGTAGAAAAATAGGAACCACCTTTGGTGGGAAGGTAACAGCGTTCCGTGTGCCTTTGGCATTTAGTTATGCTGGCCACATGACCATGGAGACGTCTTCGGACAGCGCTAGATCTTCGGCTTTGAAACGGAGATGAGCACTGCTCCCTAGAGTCAGGAACGACTAGCACATATGTGCGAGGGGAACCTTTACCTTATCAACTTAAATCAGAGCCGGAGTTTAAAGCTAGAGTAGCTCAGATTTGCATACAACCCCATATTTCCCAGATCTCCTTATGATTGGGATTCCTTCTAACAGGGGTCTCCAACCTTGGCAACTTTAAGACTTGTGGACTTCAACTCCCAGAAGTCCACAAGTCTTAAAGTTGCCAAGGTTGGAGACCCCTGTTCTAACTGACAGGACACACAGCCTTCCCTTTCGTTTATCCTATCTGAGTTGCAAAAATCCAGGTAAGCATTAGAGGGCAGCAAAGATCCCTTTGTTGAGATCTTGTGTTCATCTGAATCAGGGGTGGGTAAACTGCCAGCATTACTACCGGTTCGGTACCCAAAAAGTTTTGCGGTTGTGTGTGGGGTCCAACAATCGGAACCTGCAAGCAAGTAGATAACCAGTCATCTTTTCCATTTTGAAGTTGGGTGAGCCCTTTTCATTAACCCCAGGATGGGAGTTAAGTTACGTCCTCTGTCTATTCCAGTGTTTCTCAACTTTGGTGACTTTAAGACATGTGGACTTCAACTCCCAGAATCCCCCAGCCAGCATAGTGATAACTATGGGTGATATCTTCCCACAAAAGCAAGGGTCTTTCTGAAACTCTTACTAATACCATTTTCCAGCGAGTGTTAAACATTTTGGAGGTCCCTGACCAGAGGTGGCTGCAGGGATGTGTGATGAAGCATGGTCCATTGTAACTTCCACTGACAACTTCTTCCTTATGTTGGTGTGCTTGCTGCTCCTGCGTGGGTAGGACTTGACTATACATGCTTTCATATCATGAAAAGGCATCTTAATAACTAGCTGAAAGCAGATCGGCTTAACATGATGGACCCAGCTATTCGGGCCTGAAAATCATGGTCTATTGCTCAACATCTGTTACTCCAGCCACCTGCGTTTCCTCAACCCATCATGGTTAATCAAATTGGCTACACGTTGCTGCCTTTTCTTGGCTGACATCATCCTTATCCTTGCTGAGAAACAAGTGATATGGAACTAAATCAGTTTTTGTTGTTGTTAATTACAAAGTCGTGTCCGACTCATCGCAACCCCACGGACAACGTTCCTCCAGATCTTCCTGTCCTCTACCATCCCTCGGAGTCCATTTAAGCTCACGCCGACTGCTTTGGTGACTCCATCCAGCCACCTCCTTCTCTGTCGTCCCCTTCTTCTTTTGCCCTCCATCCTTCCCAGCATGAAGCTCTTCTCCAGGGAGTCCTTCCTTCTCATTAGGTGGCCAAAGTCTTAGAGTCTCCTCTTCAGGATCTGGCCTTCTAAAGGGCAGTCAGGGTTCATCTCCTCTAGGACTCACCAGTTGGATCGCCTTGAAGTCCAAGGGTCTCGCGACAGCTTCCTCCAGCACCATAGCTCAAAGGCCTCCATTCTTTAGCGCTCAGCCTTTCTTATGGTCCAGCTTTCTCAGCCACCCATTTCAAGAGGGAAAACCACAGCCTTGACTATACACACTTTGATTGGCAGGGTGATGTCTCTGCTTTTTGGTACGCTACCTAGATTTGCCATAGCTTTGCTCCCCAGGAGCAAACGTCTTTTAATTTCTTGGCTGCAGAAGTAAAATCCGTTTTACTTCCAAGTAAAAATGCACAGCCCTTTGCATAGCCCCCTTCACTTTTTGGGTATTTCCCTTTCTGCCAGATTTCAGCAACCTCAGAAGGAAAACGAACACATTGTTGGATTGCAATGCAAGGTCCTTTAATCTGATTCCAGTAGGCCTATGATTCTATGAAACTCCCTTAATTAAAAAAAAACCTATTAAAAAGAGAGAACATTGTGGGGTAAAGGCCATCAAATTCCCAGAAAACAATCAACAACAACGCTTATTACAAAGAGATATTGCATTAAGTGATCCCTAGACTGGAATGCCAGGCTATTATTGTATTAAGAAATTACCTGCAAGGGATGATTAAAAGAACACCTTTCGCATGAGGTATTTCAGTGCAGGGTTACTGATTGGCTGGTTGCAATTCACACCCCTTTGGGAAATATTTGTGGGAATGTTACCTGGGGTGGGAATGTCCCATCTCATTCCTGCAGGCTGGATAAACCAGGGAAGTGCAAAGTATGGTATCGTGAGATCTGAAAGGAAGGCTAATGCTTACTTTAACCCCTCTTGAGTAGAGCTTTTGATGCCAACTTTCTATTGCTGTAACAGCTGCCTTCAAGGGAGTTTTTTTTTTAAATTTCCTTGATGGAGGTAAGTTCAGGAGCCATGCGCTAATTCAGAGCATGCATGTGCCTTCCAGAGGCTGTCTTTAAATCTTTGGCTCCTTACAGGTAGTCAAAGAAGGACAGAGTCAGAAGGGACCTAGGAGACCATCTAGTCCAATCTCCTGCTCAAGCAGAAGACCCTTACAGAATCATGGAAGCAGAGTTGGAAGGGGCCTCAGAGGTCATCTAGTCCAACCCGCTGCTCAAGGAAGAGACCCTTACAGAATCATAGAAGGACAGAGTTTGAAGGGACCTCGGAGGTCATCTAGTCCAACCCCCTGCTCAAGGAAGAGACTCTTACAGAATCATAGGACAGAGTTTGAAGGGACCTCGGAGGTCATCTAGTCCAACCCCCTGCTCAAGGAAGAGACCCTTACAGAATCATAGAAATACAGAGTTGGAAGGGACCTTGGAGGTCATCTAGTCCAACCCCCCGCCCAAGCAGGAGACCTTTACAGATCCTTGACATACAATAGTTCATTTAGTAACCATTCAAAGTGATAATGGCACTGGGAAAAAGTGACATGACCATTTTTCACACTTCACCCTTTGTTTCTTCACGGATTCTCTTATCTCTCTCTCTTACGGGGTTTCAATCCATTTTCCTCTGGACCTCCTGGTCCTTCTCTTAGCTTGATTGTCTTGAATTTTCTTTTGTAAAACAGAGTTATAAACATAAGGATTTTTTTTAAATCCTCCTTTCAATTTGGGCTTCTTAAGTTTGTCTGATAATAATAATTATTTTTTTAAGAAAACCGATAATTGTAGGTGTAAATCTGTCCTGCACGCATGAGCAGAATTGGCCAAGACTCCCAACTTTTCTTTCAAAAAAACAGCCACTTAATATTTCCCCCCACCAAAAAAAAAAAGGATGAAAAAGATCATATGCAAGAATGCTGATCTCTTAGACTAAAGCCACTAAAACGTCATGAGGACTAGTGACCTCGTAAGGTTTGAAATATTTTAGGTGTGCGAACTTGAGCTTGCAATGGTTGCAAAATAGACCCATGAGCTTGCAAAGGCCTTATCTGCTAAGGTTTCTGGCTAAAGAAGGCATTAACAATATTGCATCTCTAACTTACAGATGTTATCTTTTGTTCCCAGCCTTTGATTGGCCTTGATTGCATAACAGTTGCTTTCTAGAACTTTTTTTTTGGGATAAATTCCAGTTTGTCAATGTTCCACGTGAAGTGTTAATATCACTTTATAAGGCCTTGGTAAGGCCACACTTGGAATACTGCATTCAGTTTTGGTCACCACAGTGTAAACAAGATGTGGAGACTCTAGAAAGAGTGCAGAGAAGATCAACAAGGATGATTAGGGGACTGGAGGATAAAACCTATGAAGAACGGTTGCAGGAACTGGGTATGTCTAGTTTAATGAAAAGACGGACCAGGGGAGACATGATAGCAGTGTTCCAATATCTCAGGGGTTGCCACAAAGAAGAGGGAGTCAAGCTATTCTCCAAAGCACCTGAGGGCAGGACAAGAAGCAATGGGTGGAAACTAATCAAGGAGAGAAGCAACCTAGAACTAAGGAGAAATTTCCTGACAGTGAGAACAATTAATCAGGGGAACAGCTTGCCTCCAGAAGCTGTAAATGCGCCAACACTGGAAGTCTTTAAGAAGATGTTGGGGGCTTCGAGGGGAGGAGCTGCCGCCGTCGGGAGCTCAACAAAGCTCCTGCCAGGACTCTGGTTTGTATATCTTATAAGATCTATAGATATCTCCCCTTTCTGGCAGAAAGGGGCAGGGAGAAGGTCAGTCGTTAGGATCTCTTTGTAATTCATAGCTTTTCTTTTTGCTGTGAATGGAGAAGAGGTTCAACATTAGCTGAGCCTTTACTCCGGCCAGTTTTCCGCGCTGCCTTTTTTTGCAGCCTAGGCAGATTGCCTCCCCCCCCAGGACAAAGCTAAGCTATTTAAAAGCCAATCCGGGCGGGGACCATTCCCGAGGAATTTCTTCTATTACTATTTAAAATACCAGCTTCAATTTCGCAAAAGGCTCCCTTTCTTTTTTAGCTGCGTCACAAGATGGCGATCTCGTAGCTTTTGTGTTTGATCTGACGTAGCTAGTTGACCCTACCCTCCTGAAGGCTTCTCCGTACTAATTGCTAAAAGATTAACTGAGGGGAGCACAGACTTTGATTTTTGGCTCGCTTGATTGCTTGTCTTTTATTTTTATTCTGGAATGGCTCCCAAACCTAAACAGAAGCGCTTCCTTAATAACATATCTCCAAAAACTGCTATGAAGTCGCTACCCTTGTCTCCTACACCCTCCACGGGAGATTTGCTAACACAAGAATTCCTTCTCAAAACGCTTAATGATTTCAGACAGGAGATTAATCAACTGATATCGGATTTATGTGATCAATTTGATGCTAAAATTGCTCAGGCAAAGCAGGATATGATCGGAGTAATGACAGTCATGACAGATTATATTGCTGAAACGGAGGACAAATTGGAACTTTTGGAAGAAACTAACCTTAATCTGATATCAAAAATTCAAACGTTAGAACAGGAAATTGAATCTGCCCAAAAAGAACTTGTCATGATAAATTATAACAAGACTGCCTTTGCTATACGAGTTAGAGGACTGCGTGAAAACCAACAGGAGAATTTGAAACAGACATTCTTTGAGGCTTTCAGTCGCTTGGTGGGAAGTCCGGGACTTAACTTTGATTGGCAGATTCAAAGAATTTACCGCCAGAATTCCTGGGTAGCAAAACAGCGACAGCTTCCGAGGGACATAATAATATACTTTACTACAAGGGAATCTAGAAATGAGATAATACAGAGGCTCTACGGAAAGAGGTTGAGAATTGATGGGGAGGACTTGATTGTTTTTAAAGAGATACCATTTCAAATATTAAGAACAAGAAGACAGTACGCTTTCTTAACCGAAGAACTCAGAAACTCTCAGATTTCATACAAATGGGAAGTCCCAGCTGGTATTACAGTTACATTTGGCAACCAAAAACACCGCATTAACTCCGTCTGTGAAGCCCAAAAATTTTACTACGAGACCCTGAAGGCGGGACTTCCTGATTCATCCGGATCTGGGGAGAGGCAAGGAGAAGGAGAAGACAAACAGCGAGACACGTGGCTACAAGGCGGAGGGTGTTGTTTTTCTCTTCCGGAAGGGCAGAAGACTAAAGAATAAAGACTAAGCGATGTTTTTAAAGTTTTATGATTTCCGTCTGGGATAAAATGGAAAAGTGGCATATCGATGATGAGACATGGAGACTGAAAGAAGCGTTGCTGATTGTGGACATATATTGTACAGAAGTTTTGTCTGAACTCTAACTCAAATTGTGCATGAACTATTTTCTTAGGCGAGGAGAGCGGAAATTGTGATCTTTTTGAGTTGCGGTTTGGGACGAACGGAGTTGGGAGGTGCGTGGGAGAGGGAAGGGCAGCGAAAGTTTAATTAGATTACCTGGGGCTAGAACGCAAGCTGATGTTTGTTTGAGTTGCTATATCAATATAAGGTTAAGAAAGATTGGTCAGAGAATCTTCAGGAAAGTGGAGTAAACATGGGAGGAGCAATGAATGTGGATAAAATATATATGTGGATATGGATAAAGGCAGGGTGGAAGGTAAAAAATTTATATGTGGAGGTGGGTAAGGATAGAAAGGGAGGTGTTGGAAATGAAAAATGAAAGAAGTATTTGAGTTTAATGGTGTTATAGAAAGGTTTGGATATTTGGATAAAAAAGAGATAAATTAAAGGTCTGAATAGATAGACAAAGCAAGGAGACTTTTAGTTGGGGAATTCTAATTGATCAACTTACCTGGCTCTAATACAGTTTGAAACCCTGCAAGTAGCAAAATAATCGAAATTTGGAATGAGTCACATTGTTTAAGATTTACAGATAATGGGAAGCTGTGTTAACGTAGTGGGTTTATTGACCCTTTTTGTTTCTTTCTTCTTTTTGTGTGTGAGTGTGGGTGTTTTTTTTTTTTTGTTTATTTCTTATTTTCTACTATTTTTCCTTTTTCTTTTTGGCTTTACTTTTATCTTATTTTTTTAATTTTAAAGTTAGCTGGCCTTATTATACTCAAATGCTTGTTAAAGAATTATGCCGGGCATGGGACCTGCGAAGCCGTAAGGGGGTTAGGGAGGGGGGATTATAGGGGGGAGGGGGGAGGGTGGAATTACAGTTTCAATCCTTAGAACAATAAGAATTCACTTGTGTACTGCGGCTCGTTTTTCTTTTTTTTCTTTTTTTCTTTTTCTACTTTTATTGTAAAAAACAAATTGAATTGTATGGATACACCAAAGTGAGGAGAAGAGGGAAAGAGAAGGGAGAAGTAAAGAGGGAGTGAGAGGGAATGTAAGGAGGGTGAAATGGAGGGAGGGGGAGATGTCTGAGGGGGTAGGGAAGTAGAAGAGGGGAATGCTGGAGGGGTGAAAGGAAAGTTGGAGGGGGAGAAGAGAGGGTGTATGGGGGAATGAAGTGTTATGTTGGGTTTTTTTTTCCTTTTTTCTTTTTTTTATGCACAGTATATAAGTGATTGTATAAAATGAAAATGAAAATGAAATAAAAATATCCAGTCAAGAAGATGTTGGATAACCATTTGTCTGAAGTGGTGTAGGGGTTTCCTACCCGAGCAGGGGGGTTGAAGATCTCCAAGGTCCCTTCCAACTCTTGTTATTCTATTCTAAATAACACAAAACAAGCCTCTAAATTACAAACTTAATTGTCAAGGATTCTTTGACCTGATTGGTGAATTATCTTCTTTCTCTGCATTCACAAAAACATTGGCAAATGAATCTGACTTCTCCATTGACTTTGTCAAAAGCTCGCAAAAGCCAATCACGTGACCCTGGGGCACTGCAATCATCATATATATATGAGCCTGATGCCAAGCGACTGAATTTTGAACATATGACCAGATGAGGTCTACTTGTCTTTACTGTTCGGCTGCTGCTGTTGTTTTTAAATACTGATTACGTTGCAAGCCACCCATGTGACTTCAAGATGAGTAGCATATACATTTAATAAATCAATAAAAAAATAACTGTCCAGTGATGATTCCCAACATTATTTCAACTCTTCGTCTCTAGTATCACTCTATGTTGGTTTACAACATAGACTGGGTACTTGAGAGACCACCTGCTGCCAATCACCTCCACTAGACCGATTAGATCCCACAGATTAGGCCTCCTCCGAATTCCATCCGCCGGCCAGTGTCGACTGGCGACTACCCGGAGGAGAGCCTTCTCTGTGGCTGCTCCGACCCTCTGGAACGAACTCCCCGTGGAGATTCGAACCCTCACCACCCTCCAGGCCTTCCGCAAAGCCCTCAAAACCTGGCTGTTCCGACAGGCCTGGGGCTAAAGAGCTGTTGCCCCGTCTCGAATGGTATGACTGTTGTGAGTTTTAAATTATGCATTGTTATGTGTTGTTTTTTAATTTTTTGTCTGTATCCCCCTTCCCTGGTTTGAGTTGTGAGCCGCCCTGAGTCCCCTTCGGGGGAAAAGGGCGGCATATAAATATAATAAACAAACAAACAACTCCCAGGGGTTCCAATAGAACTATAGTTTAATTCCATTTATTGAAATGTATTATCATACATACATTTGATGGCGAACCCATCGCACGCATGCCGGAAGTGGCACGCAGAGCTATCTTTCCGGGCACGCGAGGTGTTGCCTGTTGCTCTTCCGGGTCCTGGTGCGCCGGCCAGCTGGACTTCCATGTCCGCAGAAGCGCCAGAAACTGGAAGAGGAGCCACCTGGCACACATACGTGCATTAGGCAGCTGCTCTTTCGGTTTCTGGAATGTTCATGCGCAGCACCTAGCTGGCCTTCGTCCACACATGTGTGCCAGAAACCAGAAAACCGGGTGCATGCATGTGTGCATGCCCCCATTTCAGCACTCGGTGCCGAAAGTTCACCATACACCAAATAAACCCATTTAAACATAGTGCAGGATGTTGAGATAGGGGCGTGCGTGGCATCAAAAAATCTAAGATGGCGTTCAGAACCATGAAATCCAAGACCTGTTCCTAGGCAACCCCCTTGAAAAAGGGGCGGGGCATTGATCACATGGTTTCAGCCACCATCTTGACTTCCCCAGGCCCGCCAGGTTGGCTCCTGTAACTAGGAATTGTAATTTAGCAACATCTGGAGTGCAAACTCTCCCATTCCTGAGCTCATGCACCATTAAACTCCAACGTAAACAATCTGCTACCCCAAGAAAGCAACTAACCAGTTGTTTCGTAACAGAGACACACATTTCGTATTGCTAAATACTCCGTTCTTGCTGCCGCCATTCCATCTTTTCGTGGGAGTTTGTGATGCTATTTTAAGCTTACCCCCTGTGAGAAAGTCATCAGGTTTAGCTGGATGGTTAAGAGCACATAATCCCTTGGTGATGAGGTTTCCAAATCTTTTGGCCCGTTGTTGGGTAACAATGAAAAACTAAGATGCCGAATGACAAGGGATGACCACATTACACATTTTAAGGCAGGGGCGTCCAAATTTGGGAACTTTTAAGACTTGTGGACTTCAACTCCCAGAATTCCCCAGCCAGCCATGCTGGCTGGGGAATTCTGGGAGTTGAAGTCCACAAGTCTTAAAATTCCCAAGTTTGGACACCCCTGTTTTAAGGAATATAAAGACCTTTTAAGGACAGGAGAGCTTTCTGCAGCATGGGGAAAACAATGCTCTGTTTTAAGCCCTGTTGCCAAGATCTCTGGTGATAACATTGCCAAGGGCTCTTTGCAAAACAAACGTTGCTTCAGATTTTGCAACCAGCATTCAGCCTGCGTTTCTCCAGGGCAGCACACCCATCGTAAGAGGCTGCCACTTTCACTCCTTGGTATCCTTTTCACTCACGTCATACTTTTAAAAATGAGCTTGGATTTCAGGAGAAGCAAAAGGCGCATCATTTTGGGTAACCCAAGTAAGAGGCAAGGTGACGCAGTGGTTAGAGTGCAATACTGCAGGGTACTTCAGCTGACTGCTCTATGCTAACTCAGTAAACTGCTTAGAGGGGGCTGAAAAGCACTGTAAAAGCTGTATATATATGTTTTAAGTGCTATTGCTATAGTGGTACAGTGGTTAGAGGGCATTTCTGCAGGCTACCTCTGCTGCCTGCCTGCAATTTGGAAGTTCAAATCTCACCGGGCTCAAGGTTGACTCACGTCTTCTATCCTTCCGAGGTCAGTAAAATGAGGACCCAGATCGTTGGGAGCAATAGGCTGACTATTGCTCCCAACGATCTAAACCGCTTAGAGAGGGCTGTACAAGCACTATGAAGCAATATATAAATCTAAGTGCTATTTGCTATTTCACACAGCAAGTGCAGAGAAATAGCAATAGCAGTTAAAAAGACAGGACGTCTGTTCACCTTATTCTTGAACTACTTTTATAGCTTGTTTCAGTGCAGCCCCCCAGCCAATATGATTTGATATTGGTTTATTTTTTTTATAGATTTTTGTATCAGCATCGATGTTGAACCTCTGGTATAGTGTGATGTCTAAAGAAGTTAACCAGCTCGCTGCTTCTGCTGTGGGCACTGTGAGGTCATCCAAGGTGCCTTGAAAAATTTGGAATTCCCTGAGATACGTTCTTGAACTAAATGTACTTAATAGCTTTTTCCAGTGCATTCCAGTCCCATTGCAGCCCCTCGACCTATATGATTTGATATTGATTTATTTTTTATTGATTTTTGTATCAGTGTTGATAATGATCCTGTCCATCTCTCAGAGATTTGATTTTTCAACTACTTTATAGATTTGTTTTTTTATTTTGTTTTATTCTGCTCATTCCGTCTAAATCCTGAAGGCAACTCTGTGCATTGTTTTCCTTCTTCCCAGGGTAGTCTACAGCCCTGGAGTTTCTCTAGGGGGTCTCCGGTGTGAGACGGTTTCATGAACATGTCTAAGGATCCGGCTCAAAGGCCCAAATGTGTGCGCGCGCACACACACACACACACACACACAAACAAACAAACACACAAACACACAGACAGCTGCACTTTGCAATCTTAATTAATAGATTAGTACCCTTCTGACGGTTTGTGATGCTCTGTGAAATTCACACAGCCGTAATCAGTTACATAAAGGTTTTTCTCTTGGCTGCCACATAAGTGCCACTGATATTATGCCTACGTCTCTAAATTTTCCTGAATGGAAACCAATTATGCAGGCAGAAACATTTTCATCAGCTTTGGCTGTTTGTTTGAAGAAAAAGTTGAAGTAATTCAAATAAGATGAGCAATAAATAATATTAGGAGTCCCACTCATTGCCTGATTCTTTTGATTTGATATAGGAAAAAAAAAGGTTGTTTTCCATTTCACAGGGATTCCTTGCCATTCCCTTCTTCCGCATTTGATTTTATTTATTGTTAGAGATGTATATATCAAATGTAGAAAATACCCACCTCACAGAGATTAGTTTTTTCAACTATTATATGTTGTTTTATTGAATAGTTGTTTATTTTATTCTCTTCATGCCATCTGAATCCTGAAGGCAACGCACTGCATTATTTTCCTTGAGTGGCCTTCTATGCAAGAAAGCCTCAGGGACACAGGCAAGGAATTGAGTTGACACAAAGGTGTGCACACTTTCACACAGACACACTGACCGGGTGGGGGGAGAGGGAGGGAGGGGGAAAGAGAGAGATTTTTAACAAGCTCCATTCTGCAACCTAAATGAAAGGTGGGACTTCTCCAGTGGTGGGATTCAGCCAGTTCGCACCTATTCGGGAGAACTGTTTGTTAACTTTCTAAGCAGTTCGGAGAACCGGTTGTTGGAAGAAATCTTTTGTTTTTTTCCCATTTTACAAGCTAATCCTGTCAGGAAGGCATGAAGGAAACATTCTGGTATTGTTTCTAGCCAAATCTTTATTTCCCTCCTTACAGAAACTGCCTCTCCAGTTAACCCTTATTACCATTGTAACAATTAAGGCGAAGTGTCCATCGACCTGAGTGACATTGACTTGGCCACGCCCACATGATCACATGACCACCCAGCCCCGCCTACCCATCTGGTCATTAGGGCAGAGAACTGGTTGGTAAATTATTTGAATCTCACCACTGGACTTCCCGATCCTTATCCAACATTACAGAGTGGTAGTTAATAGACTATCGTGGCAGAAGACAAAGACCAGAAGACAGAAGTGCTGATAAGCCTAGTGATGCCAAGTGACAGTAACATTAGGAGGAAGAGAAACTGGAGAAGTCCCAGGGGCTGAAGCGGGGAGCTAGAGAGGGTAGGGTAAGTAAAGGCCAAACAGGTCCCAATGGTGGTTGGAAAGCTTGACTATGACTTCTTGGTCGGAAGAACGGCTCCCAAAGCTCTCAAGAACAACATCAGAGTCCTCTGTCCAAAATTGTTCAGAGCTACCATGTTTCCTCAAATGTAAGACAGGGTCTTATTTTCTTTTGACTCCCAAAATAAGCGCTTGGCCTTATTTTCGGGGAAGTCTATTTATTTTTGAGGTTCAGGAGGCGGCGAGTGTGGTCACCTCATGGATGCTGCTGTGTTGCAATATTTTCAGGGAGGGCTTATTTTAGCGCATGCGCTCAAAAGCCCAATTGGGCTCATTATCCAGGGAGGTCTTATTTTTGGGGAAACCAAGTAGGAAGAGCTGAAACCATGAGCAGAGGACCATGAAACTCCCAGGCATTGGAGCCAAGATTGAGGAAGACGCAGACCAACCTGAATTTTATTATGGACTTTTAGGAAGGAAAAAATTAAAAAATAAATAAATCCAAATCAATGTAAGAGAAAGAATAGAAAAGCAAAAAGATCTGTGACATTTAGAAGGGCGAGGAAGAAAAACAGGGTGCTATAGGATGCCGTCCAGACCGAACATGGGGCACAGGGTTGGGGGGTGCACAGGTTTTTGCTGACAGTGTTCTGCTGGCAGTGTCTGTCTTCCTCCCTTCTTCCCAGCCGCCCCCTGGAGGAGAACTACAATGCTGATGCGACCCTCAAAGAAATCCAGTTGGACCCTGTTGGAAGAAATGTCCATCTGGGTTGAGTTCCAAGTGGGGAGAAAGACACTGGAAACATGGAGGCTGCTTGGAAAGATGGTTTAATGCTGGATAGGATCACATGGCTTGAGGTTCTAGGCAAAAAAGGGAAGAGATGCAGGAAGTGCCTGGGTTTTATCCCCCTCTGGGCTTTTGAATTTGAGCTTGTATTCTGATTGTTTGTCAGACTCCCGCGGGGCCATGCAGTGATAACTTTGTAGATTGTGTTTTGAGTCCCAAGCTTGATTGAGCCTTGCTGGGTGATGCGGTCTTCCCAGGTGCCATGTGGTGAATTCTGTTGCTAGATGGGTTGAGGGCTAATCCTACCTTTGTTGGCTTTTGGGTGCGGGCATTGGCCTACGACTAGACCTAGCGATGATCCTGTATAAGGACCCTTGACATACGACAAATGCTTGAGAAAAGGGTTCCTTCAAAGCATTAGTTTCCAATGGTGAGATGACTTGCTTTGTCTGGAGGAGGGGGCTACAGGCAGAGGCACAGAAGCCATTTCCTCCAAAAGGAAGTGGTTAGGGAGGGGCACACATATTGCTCTTACCATCTGTTCCTCAAAGAGGTAGAGCTAGTTGCCTTCAGAGGTCACCTCACAGCCTGTGAACTCTGGGCAGAAGGAGATTCTACAGGATTCCTAAGAGGTAACGTTGGAGCCTCATGGGAAATTAAAAAGGAGTTTGTTTTACAAGTGTCTCTGATTTGTTTTTGTCTATGGAAGTGCTTGTGCGTTGTTTTACAGATCCTCTTGGCCACACAATTGTGTTCCTTCAAGAAGATTTTCTTTTTTAACCTCCGTGCCTAACTCGTCATCATGCAGCTTCTGCTGGGGCTCTTCTTCTTCTTCTCCATCCTGGTGACTACAGGTATGATCAGGGTTGGTTGTGGGGTGTCCCTGGAGCTAAGGGGGCTCCTCCACATTGGCCACTTGGGGGTTTGCTTAGGGACTCTGAAAAGCCCCAAGAACTCATCAAGGATAGGACAGTTTTCTGGAAAAAAGAAGAAGTGGGTGTAGAATCAGAATAGACCAACGTTTATCAGAAAGTATTTAACTCAACAAAAAATTCACCACACTTGTGAATCCCCTTTCGTGCGACCAGGTTTGACCTGGAATAACCAGTAAGCAAATTAAACGAGTGTTTAGTTAGTTCCATTCTTGGGACATGAGTTGGCCTTAATCTTGTCCTGTAATTAAGTGAGGGTCCTAAGGTGGCTATTTCTTTATTTATTAAATGTCTTTTTCCACCTCAAGGCAAGCTTCAAGACTACATAACGTGACCAGAATGTCTCTCTTTAAAGTAAAGTGACTTTTAAAAATCTCCTGCTGACTCTCGAATTTTCTCTTCCAACTGATAATTGAAAAATTGCTTCTGATCATTTTTATTCATCAAATGTCTATGTGTGTCACCCATGTCACTCTCGCAGTGACTCCGAACGGTTTACAGGTTATTATAGTTTTTATGAAAGAAACAAACAATGGTTCGTTTAGGAAAACAAGAAGCTTCCTTACTATTTCGAACTTGGTACTTTCTCCAGCATCAAGTATCTACCTATACTTTGATAGATAAAAATGGAACAAAGAAGATTTGTTTTTGCTTTCTCAATTATTCCTTCCCCTCCCTCTTCCCCACAATGGAGTCTGATAAACTATGTCTCTTGAGGAGTTCTTCATCTTGATCTAGGTTTACCTTAATATGGCTCTGATTCTGTCTCACTATCATCTCTACTGACCAGCCTAGCTAGGACTGCTGAGAGTCCTGGTTCAGTAATATCGAAAGCATCTCTGACTCCCTATCCCTCTCCTACTTTCTTATCTCCTTTCCACTTTTCTTTCCAGGTCATTCCCTGCAGTGTGTAGACTGTCTAGCAATCAATGGATATTGCTCTGATGTGAAGGAAGAATGTCCTTCTGAGGGTAATATGTGTATGGGTGTGAAGTTGAAGAGTAAAGATGGAAAATGTAAGTAAGACAGGTCACATATATTTGATTCATCCTGTCCCATCAGGTTGGCGATTCTTCCTGCAGGTCTTTCAACAGTCCTCCCCATTCACCACTGTAATGAAGCCCATCCACCTTGATGCTGGTTCTCCCCTTCCTCTCTTTTCTTCTACCTTTCCCAGCATTACGGCCTTCTTCAAAGAGCTGGAGCTTCACATAATGCATTTGAAGTAGGGTATTTTGAACCGGGTCATGTAGATATTATTGGAAACCTGTATTTGGGTGGGTGGAGGAGTTTCTTTAAATCTGAGTGATGGCTCTGAGCACTAACATTTCTCTTTTGCTCCTGCAGACAATGTCATCAGATCAGGTTGCGCTTTGGAAAGTAAATGCAAGGAAGATAAAAAGATGATAGGGAAGGAACTCCCTGCTGCTTACGTAGAGGATGTTCCATTTGCAGTGGTCGTTGAAAGCGTTGTCTGCAGCACAGACCCTGATATCATTAAAGAAGCTATCAGCAAAGCCCCTCCCTTCTTTGCATCCTTCTTCTCGGCCTTTCTTGGGCTCCTCCTGATGAAGCTTCTCCTCTAAAGCTCTTCCTACCAACCAAGAAGTTGTCCCCTTTTTCCTGTCCTGTATAATCTCTCCAGCTGATCAGGCGAGCTCTTGGATGTTATGCATTGATCTCTAAATTTTGTTCCCATTTCCTGTTTTCCTATATTTTCTTTTAAGTGGTAACCAACTAAGCGGACAGAAATGTAATCAGCAGCCTTGAACATGTGCTTGGAGAAAAAAAATGGTGTGATTCAAATAAAGAAAACAATGAGGAACAAATAATAGGACTCCAGTCATTGATTCTGATTCTTCTCATTTGGTATACGGGGAAAATAATCATCCACATTTTGCATGCTACAAGAAAGTTTGCTATTCCCGTCAGTTACATTAAGGTTTTTCTCTTGGCTGCCACATACATGCCACTCAGTGGTGGGTTTCAAAAATTGTTCGAACTTACTCTGTGGATGTGGCCTCCTTCGTGGGAGGGGCTTGCCACCCATGTGACCGGATATGAAATTATGAATTAGGACTTAGGTCGGTCCAAGTAGCTATTCAGAAACTCTGGCATTGAAGGATGCAGGTCTTAAAGCTGTCAAGTTACAAGATCCTTGCACCCCAAACCCTTTAGAAAAAAAAAAGTAGGGGTCTTCAAACCTGACAGCTTTAAGACTTGTGGACTTCAACTCCCAGAATTCCTCCTCCAGTCATGTTGGCTCAGAAACTCTGGCATTGAAGCATGCAAGTCACTAGTGGGTTTCAAAAAAAATTGGAACCTCTTCTGTAGGTGTGTCCTGCTTTCCAGGTCCACTGGTGGAACCTCTTCTAACCGGTTCGGTAGATTTGACAAACCGGTTCTACCGAATAGGTGCGAACTGGTAGGAACCCACCTCTGATGCCACTGATATTATGCCTACGTCTCTAAATTTTCCTGAATGGAAAACAATTATGCAGGCAGAAATATTTTCATCAGCTTTGGCTGTGTGTTTGAAGAAAAAGTTGAAGTAATTCAAATAAGATGAGCAATAAATAATATTAGGACTCCCACTCATTGCCTGATTCTTTTGATTTGATATAGGGAAAAATGTTGTTTTCCATTGTTAGAGATATATATATCAAATGTAGAAACTAGCCATCTCACAGGGATTTGGTTTATCAAGTAGTATATGTTATTTTATTGAGCAGGTGTTTATTTTATTTTCTTCATGCCATCTCAATCCCAAAGAAAACTGTCTGCACAATCATTTTCCTTCTTCCCAGTTTAGTCTTTTAGCCCTGGGAGTTTCTCTAGGGGTCTCCTGAACAAGAAACTTCATGAACACATCTAAAGAGGTGGTCTGACTCAAACGCACACATGCACAAAATGAAGAAACTCCACTCTTAATCACTGAGCAAGTACCATCCTGGCAGTTTGTGCTGCTCTCCGAAATTCACACAGCCTTCCGTTAACATTTTTACTGGGTTATCAAGTAATATAAAATACGAAATTCAAAGCAAATAGGAAAGCATTGGGGAAGGAAAGGGGAGGGAGAGGTGAGGTAAGGTAAGAAAGACAAGCATTGACTTCCGACTCTCTCTGTTCCAATAAAATAAGGCATTAACAACAAATCACAACTTTTTCCTTTTTCCTAGTGGTATCAACAAGCAGTTTCTATAAAGACCTATCAGTCTAATCGGTAAATCTCAAAGGCAAAATTTCATTTTTCTCCATACCAAGCATGAAGTTCAGAAGTGGTTTCCATGTGGAAACAAAAGGATGAACGAAATTCACACAGCTTAACTGATCCACTTAATCAGTTACGTTATATATATTTTTTTCTTGGCTACCTCATGCCTGACATTGGAAAACCAGTCTTTCTGTGGCTAGAAAAATAATCATTTCATATTAATTATTTGGTAAGCATAAGTATAGGTGAAGTGCAGTAGAGGTCTCACGTATCCAGATGCACACGTGCAAAAAAAATGTTCCCGTTTTCCAGATTTGATATCAATTTATTTATTTAGCATATGTATGGTACCTAGAGACATCATGCAATTACTCATGTAGAGATATAGTTTAAATAAATCATATAAACCATATTAAAATCACCCCAATATTTGCGTATGGAATTTCAATGGGATAGGTGCTATAGTGCAGAGGTTTTACAGCCCTAAGCAACATATGGGACCCAGGAATCTGGGTCCTCATTTCACCCACCTCGGAAGGACGGAAGGCCGAGTCAATCTTGAGCCTGGTGAGATTCAAACTGCCAAATTGCAGGCAGCCGGCAGTCAGCAGAAGTAGCCTGCAGTACTGCACTCTAACCACTGCACCACCATGGCAAAATGAAAAATACGTATGGACATCTGATCATGAAAATGGCACTTTTTGCAAGATCCAATCTGGATTAAGTCACTGGGACCAGAGGTTTTGTCTTCCGAGCTTTGACTTGTGTTGAAGCCTCTTCACTAAGAGCCAAGGTGGCGCAGTGGTTAAATGCAGCACTGCAGGCTACTGCTAGATCAGCAGTTCAGCGGTTCAAATCTCACCGGCTCAGGGTTGACTCAGCCTTCCATCCTTCCGAGGTGGGTAAAATGAGGACCCAGATTGTTGGGGGCAATATGCTGACTCTCTGTAAACCGCTTAGAGAGGGCTGAAAGCCCTATAAAGCGGTATATAAGTCTACTGCTATTATTCACACTTCTGGTGAGTCTCCAAAAGCTTGTTAAGAATAAATCTGTGGTCTCGGTGACGAACCAAGACTGGTTCTTGCAGCGTTATCCTGGGACATGTACATTGGCCTTCATTACTGCAGTTTTTGATTTGCAAAGGGCACATCCCTGATTTCTTAAGACGGCCAAAGTACATTTGGCAATAGGAAAGCGGGACTAAAGATGATGAAATTGCAAACGTCGGGACTTTCCTCTGCAACCTCTTCCACAAAGGTTTTGTTACCCGGTTGGTGATTACCAACCATGTGTTGGTGATTACATTTAAAGCCCTACATGGCACTGAACCTGGATATCTGAGAGACTGTCTCCTGCTACACATTTCCCAAAGTCCGATAAGAACTCACAGGTTAGGCCTCCTCCGGGTGCCGTCGGCCGGACAATGCCGACTGGTGACCACTCAGGGGAGGGTTCCACCACAAAACCGCGTTCGACTAAACCGCACTCGATGAAACCACGTAGCTGACGTCAACAGGGCGACAACAGCGCGGTTACAGCACGCTGTAAACGCTAAACCTAAAATTAACCCCTAAACCTAAACCTAACCCCCTAAACCTAATCCTAATCCTAACCCTTAACCTAACCCTAACCCTTAACCGAACCCTTACCTTAAGTTGAATCGGCTTGCTTTCAAAGCGCTATTTAAAGCGCCCTTCTTTCTCCCCGCTGGCTGTTGTCGCCCTGTTGATGACGTCAGTGACGCAGTTTAATCGGGCGCGGTTTTGACGGGTCACGTCAGGGGAGAGCCTTTTCTGTAGCTGCTCCGGCTCTGTGGAACAAGCTACCAACAGAGATCCGGACCCTTCCCACCCTTGCGGCCTTCCCAAAAGCCACCAAAACCTGGCTGTTCCGGCAGGCCTGGGGTTGCTGATTCAAATCAGGTTCAACCCCCAATTAAACCGGATGTATGTTGTTTTTAATACTGTTTGTATTCTCCCGCTGTGTGTTATTTCATTCGTATTTGTAAGCCGCCCCGAGTCCCCCGGGGATTGGGCAGCATATAAACCCATTAAATTGCGAATTACAAATTTTTTTCTTCACTTTGGACACCCATAAATTCTACGTACTCCCCTTTTCTGTAGTGACCATCCAGCAGCTCACATTCAACGCAGGGTCAATGGCTTACAACTATTTCACTTTCGTGAAGTAATCCTCGACTTACAATCGAGCCCCAAATTTCCATCGGCAAGACATTTGAATTTTGCCCCATTTTACCACCTTTCTTGCTGGCCGTTAAATGAATCGCTGATTTAGTTAACTTAATGGGTTGTTAAGTGAATCTGGCTTCCCCACTGACTTTCCTTGTCAGGTCTCAAAAGGTGATCCCATAATCCTAAGACACTACAATCATCATAAATATGAATGTTGCTGATCTGAAAAAGTTGCAAATCCTTCCTTTTCAGTCCCGTGGTTAACTTGGAGCGGCGAAGAAACGAAACTATTACAAGTCAAGAACTGTGTGTAAAGCCATTCCATATATACATAGCTGTTAGCCTTTGCATTTTGTTGTTTGGAGATTCAGTTCTCAGGCCGGAAGAGACCCGTTAAACCAGTGGGATAGAGGTTGCCCATCATGGAATTCTCCCCTTGGACTTCAATAGTACTTAGCTCAGTGTTTCTCAACCTTGGCAACTTGAAGATGTCCGGACTTCAACTTCCAGAATTCCCCAGCCAGCGAATGCTGGCTGGGGAATTCTGGGAGTTGAAGTCCAGACATCTTCAACTTGCCAAGGTTGAGAAACACTGACTTAAGACGTATACACCGCTTTGCAGTCCTCTCTAAGCGGTTTACAGAGTCAGCCTATTGCCCACCATCAATCTGGGTCCTCATTTTACCCACCTCGGAAGGCTGAGTCAATTTGAGCCGATGAGAATCGAACTGCTGGCAGTGGGCAGAGTTTGCCTGCAATACTGCCTTCCAACCACTGCGCCACCACGGCTCTTGTGGCGCCGTCAAGTCCTCCCTTCTAGATAACATCCAACTCTCAAGTGCAATTGCGTCACACCTGCCCTCCCCCCCATTGAACGGCCATTAGCTGTGCACGGCAACTTGCCGTTTTCCAAAGACAAAAACAAACCACAGTGGCACGAATTTGGTGGGTTGACCAAAGTGCAATAATTTATTCACATGAACGTCATTTGGAAGTCTCAATTTGGCAGTCAGGAGAGGGAGAGGAGGAGGAGGTGGAGCTCCGTTAACGGAGTGGTGAAAGAAGACGGGAAGGGGAAGAGAAAGAAGAAAGCAAAGTTGGGAAGCTGTGTGAAGGCACAGAGAGAGGGAGAGACAGACGCACGGACACACAGAGACAATCTGAACAGGCCCGCAGGCAACAGCTGAAATGAAGCAGAACCAAACGATGGTTCTCCTTGGAAAAAGGATGTCTTGCGTTTCTTCTTACGTCTTCGCCCACCCCGTCCCTCTCGCAGGGCCCTTCAGAAGAGGCGGGAGCTTAATCCACCTCCTCGATGGTGGGACCAGAAGAGCCACCCCCGGCGCCTCCAGCTCCGGGGAAGCCCCCTGGCATTCCACCCGGCATGCCACCGGGCATCCCTCCGGCTCCTTGGTACAGCTTGGTGATGATGGGATTGCAAACATTCTGGAGCTCTTTCTGCTGATGCTCGTATTCGTCCTTCTCTGCCATCTGAGGAAGGGAAAAAACGGGACCATTAAATGCAAAGAAGCAGAAAACGACTGTCTCGTTCTAACGTCCAATAAGAAATAAGACTAAAACCTTCAAAACTCAGAAAGACTTTTGCCAATCAATCAAGGGAGTGCATGTACCATATTTTTCGGACTATAAGACGCACCATAAATAAATCAATATATTTATAGGAACGCCTTGAGCAATTTCAACCAAACTTGGTACAAAGATGGCTTTCTGTCTGGAAAAAAATACTGTGGGGGTAAGACACACCTCGTGTGTGTGTGTGTGTCTGTTCCAGCATAATTCTGGAACACCTGGGCTGCTGAAATGAAAAGGAATAAAGTATATATCTAATGTCAAATCACAGTACTTTTGACAGTGATAGTGTGCCTTAATGTGATAGTGTTAGGATACAGCCTGTTGTGCCTTAAGATGGCGTCTACTGTACAGCACAGTGGAGTTGCCATGGTGACAGCTTCACAATACTCCACAAGGGGGCTCCAACCTAATACAGAATTAGCATAAATGGCTGGTATAACTATAAAGTCTGAGATCCTACACTTCTGTGAAGAACCCCCATGGAAGCAATTAAACAGGAAAGATCTGATTTAACCATCACCCCCCCAAGCCTTTCCCTGCTCCCTTCACTCACCTGGTTCCTGTCCAGCCAGGAAATGACCTCATTGCATTTATCCAGGATCTTCTGCTTGTCCTCGGGAGACAACTTGTCCTTCAGCTTCTCGTCTTCTGCTGTGCTCTTCATGTTGAAGGCCAAAGACTCCAAGGAGTTCTTTGCAGCTATCTTCTCCCTCTGGACCTCGTCCTCAGCTTTGTACTGTTCTGCTTCTTGGACCATACGCTCAATCTCCTCTTTGCTAAGACGGCCTGGAGTGGAAAGGAAAAAAAGGAGTTAAATCGGGAGATTGAAGCCACACCAGGCTCGCTGCTGTTCTGACCGAGGTTTCGTCAAACCACAGACTCCTTGTCCAGACAAAACCCGCTTTTATTAAACTAATGTGAATTATTCTCTGTCACTTCCAACAAAGCCCTGGCAAACAGTCTTTTTCAAGGGTGAATTCACCACCACAAACCTTATCAGGCTTGGAGAGCTGCCAAGCCGATATCTCCCAAACGCAACCCAAATACTTGGCAAGGAGTCTCTGAGAGTCACGGATAAATCTTCACACTAATTAAGGGAACTAATTGTCTCCAGCAAACTCCACCCTTTCACTCTTCATTCTCTATGGGAGAAGCCATTCACCGTCCACCTGTGCCTTTACTCTTGAGTTGACCCTTGGTTCCTTAACTGTTCCCTTCTCCTGGCAGCTCTACGCATGCGCACACTGGGAACAGGCTCCAGATGTTCTTCTGCCGCACTGATGTCCGACTCCGAAGGCAGCTGATAACTGTCAGATGGCCTTGGCCCCATCTCTGCCTCGGATGCAGAGCCCTCATCAGAGCCTTCCCCAGAATCCAGAACTGGCCCATGTCCCTCCCCAACCTCCTCACTGTCTGAATCTGCTGCCAGCCATACTGGCGGGCCACAACAGCTGCGTACAACCCTTTCCCAAAGCTGGTACTTTCTGGTTGGGCTGGATTTCAATTTCTCAAACCGATTGGGTCCATGGACCAAAACCCCACCTTTATCGTTGGTGATGGTGATCTTGTTCTCCTTGCCCGTGCTCTTGTCCACCGCGGACACGTTGAGGATACCGTTGGCATCGATGTCAAAGGTCACTTCGATCTGGGGAACGCCCCGAGGAGCAGGCGGGATGCCCGTCAACTCAAACTTGCCCAGCAAATTATTATCTTTGGTCATGGCACGCTCACCCTCGTACACCTGTGGGCACACAAAAGAGCAGGGTAGAAAGTCAAGCTGGAGGCCCTTATTTCCAACGCACAATTGATAAAAGAAAACACCGGAATTTGGCTTTAGGGATGGCCCGAGTCCACCGTACAATCCAGCATCTTGTTTATGGCTTCCTTAACCAAGATGACAAAAATATGGCTCTCTGGATAAGACTCCAATGCTGGGAAAGGTGTGAAGAAAGAGGAAGGGACAGCCAGCAGCCAAGTGGATAGATTTAGCAATAGCACTAAAGACTTATATAACGCTCCATAGTGATTTCCATCCCACTCTAAGCCTATTGCCCCCAACAATCTGGGTCCTCATTTTACCCACCTTGGAAGGATGGAAGGCTGAGTCAACCTTGAGCCTGGTGAGATTCAAACTGTCAAACTGCAGGCAGTCAGCAGAAGTAGCCTGCAGTACTGCACTCTGACCACTGCGCCACCATAGCAATAACACTTAAGACTTATATACTGCTTTTACAGCGCTCTCTAAGCCGTTTACAGAGTTAGCATATTGCCCTGACAATTTGGGTCCTCACTTTACCCAACTTGGAAAGGATGGAAGGCTGAGTCAACCTTGAGCCTGGGCGAGATTCGAACTGCCAAACTGCAGCCAGCCAGCCAGAAGTAGCCTGCAGTGCTGCATTCAAAACACTGCGCCTTCGTTATGCTGACTCTGTAAAGCGCTTGGGGATGATTGGCCCCTCCCATAAGGCATAAAAGAGGAGCGAATGGGCTTTGAGCCTTTGCAGGACGCAATTAGTTCATCTGGTTGGTTCAAGCTGTGAGAAATCCTGACTCTGTGCTAGCAAAACTAATAGGCAATTAGTTCTCTTGGCAGCGTTTCAAGGGAGACAAAGGTGGGTGCTTATCAACATTACCCTGAAAGACTGTGGCAACTCGAGCAGGCATCTGTCGGAATCTTCGCAGACTGTTTTGAGAGTCATTATGGGCTGCGAATGACCATAATTCACAGCCGTATAAATAAAAAAAGAGGGTTTCGGGGACTAAGAGTGTGATTTATGATTTCCCAGGAAGCCTAGATCAGAACAAGTGATCTGTGGTCTTCAGCTTGATAGCAAATCAACCCATATGTTCTTCCACCCTTCCTAGCCCCATTGTGCCACGATCCAACGTTGCTTACCTGAATAAGCACTCCAGGCTGGTTGTCAGAGTAAGTGGTGAAGGTCTGGGTCTGTTTGGTGGGGATGGTGGTGTTTCGCTTAATGAGGGCTGTCATCACCCCCCCTGCGGTCTCAATACCCAGGGAAAGAGGGGTGACGTCCAAAAGTAGAAGATCTTGCACGTTTTCAGACTTGTCCCCGCACAAGATGGCAGCCTGGACAGCTGGAAGAGCAAAGCAGGAAAGTTGGTGAAGATTTAACCCTACATCCCCCTGCAAGAGATAACTTGGATCTTCCTAAGAAGCAACAAATGCAAGACAACTGGATTTTGGTTTTTTTCCTTGAAGATGTCTCGCCTGTCATCCAAGAAGCTTCTCCAGAACTGAAGAATATTAATTAGTAATAATAGATATAACTAAATAAATAATTGATAATGATAATAATGTATACAATGTGTAGTGTTATGCTAATAACTGGATATGAATATTGAATGGTACCCATGAAAGGAAGATTAGAAATCCTTTTGGATTATATACAAAAGTTAATAAAAAATGAATTAAGTTAGATACAGTTAAGTTTTGATTATTAGGGGGAAAATGTTATGATACAGGATAGAGTCAAATAAAGGAGGGATAATGATGACAACCTATATATATGTATGAGTATAATATAAAGCAGTGGTTCCCAAACTCCAGCAGAGCTGGCTGGAGAATTCTGGGAGTTGAAGTCCACAAGTCTTAAAGTTGCCAAGTTTGGGAACCACTGATATAAGGAACTAGATGAAAATTGCCAACAGTGATTCGGAAAGGAGGATTAGAAAAGTCTGTTATTAAATATTATGGATGTTTAGCTAGAATAGGACATAAGGATTCAGTGTTATTGGGAGGATTTTAGAAATATTAAATCAAATGCCAATATGTGGTCATGTATTAAATTTCGGTATATTTTATGATGAAGGACGTCTAAACAATTATAGTCAAACATAAATGGAGGTATAAGAGTAACATGTATAAATATTTGAGTTAAAATACTTGAGTTAATATGAATTATGCTTGATGACTGTGGAAGAGATGCACGAAAACCTTTTGTAACCAACTGATACACTTTCTACAGTATGTATAGATGACAATTTTTTATGGTTTTTTTATGTTTAAAAATAAAAAAATGCAAAAAAAAAAAAAGAACTGAAGAAGCTTCTTGGATAAGAAGCGAAATGTCTTCAAGGAAAAACTAAGTCCAGTTTTTTTTTTTTTTTAAAGCATCTTTGGGGCAACCATGAACTGGATGACTTGAGATTCTCCATAAACATTCAACAAATCACTAGGTTTCTTCTCCATTTATTCCAGGGGTGTCCAATAGCAATAGCAGTTAGACTTATATACCGCTTCATAGGGCTTTCAGCCCTCTCTAAGCGGTTTACAGAGTCAGCATATCGCCCCCAACAATCCGGGTCCTCATTTTACCCACCTCGGAAGGATGGAAGGCTGAGTCAACCTTGAGCCGGTGAGATTAGAACCGCCGAACTGCAGATAACAGTCAGCTGAAGGGGCCTGCAGTACTGCACCCTAACCACTGTGCCACCTCGGCTCCAGCCTTTTGAAACTTTTAACACCTGTGAACTTCAACTCCCGGCATAGCTGGTTGGGGAATTCTGGGAGTTGAAGTCCACACGTCTTAAAATTTGCCAAGGCTGAACCCATTCCCCCTGGTTTACACCATACAACAGGTTTACCTACAATCAATAAAGCATGGCTTAACCAACCATGCCTTCACATATCATGAGCAAGGTCGCCTCCTAAAATGGATGTTTCGCTGAACTCTATTGGTATTCTCCAGCCAAGCGGAAAGGCAACGAACCCATATGCCTAATGTAAACACGGCTCTACTACAATCTTTACAAGGGCCGTTTTTTCTACCTTCTCCATCAATGAGGTCTTTCCACAAAGCTCAGATCTGACTGTCAGATTTCCTAAAAATGTCCTAACTGATTCATGAATATCGAGCCAAGTTTCAATACAAAACTCGTCATTTATTTGGAGCACCATTAGGCAAGGCCTTTTTGCAGTCAGATCTGAGCTTTGCTTGACTTATAGCTGAATTTTACCTCCCCTCAGTCTGTGTCATAAATCACATTCCCCAATGAGGTGCACCCCTCCCAAACCTGCTGCAGTAATCTAGCCGAACATATGCGTGGAATGCACTCCTCCCCCTTCCCTCACCATGACAACTTTAGTTGACAGTAATCTCCTGAAGAATTTGCAGAAGGTCCCCACTTCTTGTGTTTCTTACTCCGCCACCACACCCTGCCGCTTTCTATGACCCCCCTACCTGCTCCATACGCCACCGCTTCGTCTGGGTTGATGCTCTTGTTGAGCTCCCGGCCGTTGAAGAAGTCCTGCAAAAGCTTCTGGATCTTGGGAATGCGGGTGGAGCCCCCCACCAGCACAATGTCGTGGACCTGGGCCTTGTCCAACTTGGCATCCCGCAAGGCCTTCTCCACCGGCTCCAGGGTGCCCCGGAAGAGGTCGGCATTCAGCTCCTCAAAGCGAGCCCGGGTGATGGAAGTGTAGAAGTCAATGCCCTCGTAGAGGGAGTCAATTTCAATGGAAGCCTGGGTGGAGGAGCTGAGCGTGCGCTTGGCCCGCTCGCAAGCTGTGCGCAGCCGCCGGACGGCCCGCTTATTGTCCGTGATGTCCTTCTTGTGCTTGCGCTTGAACTCCGACACGAAGTGGTTCACCATGCGATTGTCAAAATCCTCACCGCCCAGGTGAGTGTCTCCAGCCGTCGATTTCACTTCAAAGATGCCATCCTCAATCGTCAGAATGGACACATCAAAGGTGCCACCGCCCAGGTCAAAAATGAGGACGTTGCGCTCGCCACCCACCTGAAAAAAAAAAAAAAAAGAGAGAGAACCTGATTAATTGAGAACGGGAAACTGATTTTGCAAGGGTATCTGTATCCTATGACAAAGACCACCAATACGAAGTAGATGAAGATTGGCTCAAATGCTAGTGTAGCAGCAGATTTGAGGTTTGTAATCTACTTACGAAAGAGCAGGACTTGAGACCACGAAAGTGAGAGAAACAGGTTTATTGGATGCATCGAGTTCAGCGTGTTCACACACCGAAATCTGAACTGCCTGGGCTCTGCCCAAGATCCTACTTTTATGCCGTGTTCCACACGGTGCATTCTCAAGGCGTTTCCATACACGACACAAGCATGACATTTCAAAAAGCAGAAGTTCATTTGGAATGTTACAGCAAAGGACATAGGAAAAATATAAAAAAGAGAAGTTCCTATTTCGTCTTAAGCTGTCAGCAGCTTTTACCTCTGTTCTATCTCTCACCCACGTCTGGCTTCCTGTGCCCCCACTTTACAGGGTTCTTGCCACACAGTTCAGCCCTATTTGTAATACCTATGAGGAAGTTGGAGAGAAAAGTTCACTGCAGCTAAAAGTCAACTTTTGGACTCCAGGGCACTAGAATGAAAAGCCAAACTAAAATGAATTTATAAGGTCCATTCTATTAAGACCACCTAACCTGGCCAGCCACTGGTGGGTTTACCTGTGCAATCCCTGCTGCATCACTAGAGATAATTTTCTATGCTAGTACTCTGCAGGTATCTTGGTCTGCCTCTTTAGCCGATTCATCTAGCAAATCAGGATCTGGGCTCTCTATAAATTTTTTATTTTATTCTTTTATAAACAATCCCATTTTCAATTAACCAGTGTGTCGTCTGGGTATAAATATTTTCTGCCAACATTAAAACATGCATTCTTATTCATTCTTTAATCTCATTTTAGCTTAATTTCCAATACCTTAAGTATCTGATATTACAACAATCCCATTGTAATTTATTTAACTCTATTAGTTATATTGGCTATTAATACACTTTCTATACTTTAGATAACTTCTACCTATTAATTCTTATGTCTATTCTCTAACCACCGGTAGAAAGATTCCCAAATTGTATAATAATTGGTTTCTTCTTTCTCTTTGATAGAGACAGTGTCAATCTGTTCATTTCTGCACATTCTAATATTTTCCTAATCGCATTCTCCTCTTTGCTTCTCCAATTTTGTGCAAACACCATCCTAGCTACTGTTATAACACTAATAATCAAATATACATTTTCTGCACTATAATTTTCTGGTAAAATCCCCAGCAAAAATATTTCAGGTTTTAAGTCAATTATGTTGTTTTGTTCTCTTTTCCAGCCACGTATTATTTTAGTCCATTATTCTTTTGCTTCTGCGCAGCTCCACCACATATGATGGTATGAGCCCAGTCCCTGGTAGCATTTCCAACATTTAGTTGATTTAGGAAATCAGGATCTGATTAAGGGCAGCATACAAATTAAATAAACATTCCAAGTGCGAATAAACTCATTTTGTCTTTAAAAAACCTCAATTAAAAAACCTCCTGTCATGGCTGAAACATAGCTTGCAGGGAAAACCTCATTCACAGCCCAGACAAGAAGCAATGGTGGGAGGGAATGATTGGACTGTAAGGGGGAATGTGGGGAGGGGGACCAAAAGGAATGCAAGAACGCCCACTGGAAGCTTGCAACTATGTCAACACCTGAAGGTTAACCAGCTGTTCGTCTGCCTCGAAGGAAGCTGATAACTGACATATGGCCTTGCCCCCCTTCTCTGCCTCCGACACAGAGCCCTCGTCCAAGCCTTCCCCAGACTCCAGGACTGGCCCATGTTCCTCCCCAACCTCCTCACTGTCTGAATCTGCTGCCAGCTCAGGCCACAAGTCCTTGAGTGTTTTCATTTTTCTGGTCTTTAACAATAGCAGTTAAGACTTATATACAGCTTCATAGGGCTTTCAGCCCTCTCTAAGCGGTTCACAGAGTCAGCATATCGCCCCCAACAGTCTGGGTCCTCATTTCACCCACCTCGGAAGGATGGAAGGCTGAGTCAACCCTGAGCCGGTGAGATTAGAACCGCTGAACTGCAGATAACAGTCAGCTGAAGTGGCCTGCAGTACTGCACCCTAACCACTGTGCCACCTCGGCTCCTGATAACTGGCATACAGTCTTTGACTGTAATAAACTCGATCTGATTTGAATTATGCTGTTTGGCGCGGGAACATTTTCGAATTGGTTTTGATACTTCCTTGTCCATGCCAGCTGAGTATATTGTACACCCGGAACACGAAAACTGCCCCAAATGAGTCTTTTATTTGCCAAATGAATTGCGTGGGATGGTTGACAACTCCAAAAAAAACCCCATCGAATCAGTTTCAAAAAGGGATCGAGAAGTTCTTAGGAGATCTTCCGAGATCTCCAGAAGTTTCTTTCTGGACTCTTATATAAAAGTCAACCGATCGCATGGAGGAACAACACTGTATCCCTACCTTTTTATCCAGCCCATAGGCAATGGCTGCTGCCGTCGGTTCGTTGATGATGCGAAGAACATTGAGGCCCGAGATGGTGCCGGCGTCTTTGGTGGCTTGCCGCTGAGAGTCATTGAAATAGGCTGGGACCGTGATTACCGCATTGTTAATTGTCTAGGATGGAGGGAAGGGGAGATCAGGTCAGCAAAAAGCAAGGTGGTGCCTCTCCCATGTCACTTCAGACAAAGAAACCAACAGAATCTCACTATTAACGTCTCCATCCCACAAGCTGTTCCTACTTGCAAGCATTACCGTATTTTTCAGAGTATAAGACGCATCAAGATTTTGAAGAGGCAAATTAAAAAAAAAAGTTTTTGCAGACCTCCTGAAAATGGGCCCGTTCTCCCCCCCCCCCCTGCAAAAGAAGCTTGGAGGAGCTTGGAGAGTGCTTCTGGGGGGTGCCCCCCCTCCCAAAACAAGCAAAAACCACCAGTATTTTCGCGAAAACGGGCCCATTTTTTGTCAAAAAAGGGGAATGCATAGCCTTTAAGAGGCTTATGCTGGGGGCAAAATTGAGAAGAAAAAAAAAGAGAGAACCCAGCCTGTTTTTCAGTCATTTCTGCCCTCCCCAGCCCCCAAGAGCACTCTGCAAGCCTCCTAAAGGCTCTGCATGGCCATTTTGGTGAAAGGGGGCGGGGTTTCGGGAGGCAAGAAATGCTGTATTCAGTGTATAAGACGCACCCAGATTTTCAGCCTCTTTTTTGAGGGGAAAAAGGTGCGTCTTATACTCTGAAAAATACAGCAAATCTCCAATTGGAACCTCCCCCTCTTCTCTTAAGTTAAAAACATGATTCAAGAGGTGGCCTCTTTATCCTCCAAAACCCCCTGCTTCTTCCTAGCCCTTCCTGGGATAGAATGTAATTTGCAACACGCCAGAGGTCAGTTCTCTTGTCTTTGAACTGATAAAATTCCATTTTTTTTAAATCAGGAGAGGCAGAGTATAGAGGCAGTCCTCAACTTACGTCCACAATTGCTAAGCAAGACGGCGGTTAAGTGAATTTTGCCCCATTTCACAATCTCTCTGGCACGGTTGTTAAGTGAACCACTGCCGTCGTTAAGCAAATCTTTGGTTTCCCCAGGAAGAACTTGTAGGAAGACTGCAAAAGGCGATCACATGGCCCTGGGATACTGCAAATGTCATCAATATGAGCCTGAACTTTGATTACTTGGGAGAGGTTGCAACGGTCGCAAGTGTGAAAAATGGTCATAAATCGCAATTTTTTTCACTAGTGTCTGAACAGTCACTAAATGAACTGTTGTAGTTACAGGGCTACCTGTATACTGAATTAATGTCTCCTCTACTTCATTTCTCCTGCGTGCCAGATACACCCATGGCTTGAGACGGCTGCCCTTGTATCCACTCACCTTGCCCAGGTAAGCCTCTGCAATCTCCTTCATCTTGGTCAGCACCATTGAGGAGACCTCTTCAGGGTAGAAGGACTTCATCTCGCCCTTATATTCTACTTGGACTTTGGGGCGACCCCCATCATTGATGACGTGGAAAGGCCAGTGCTTCATGTCGCTGTGCACAACCGGATCGTCGAAACGTCGGCCAATTAGGCGCTTGGCATCTGAGAACGGGGGAGATCATTCAATACACTGAAGGACTTTTATCAGAAAGACATATAAGGTCAAGGTTCCCCTCGCACATATATGTGCTAGTCGTTCCCGACTCTAGGGGGCGGTGCTCATCTCAGTTTCAAAGCCGAAGAGCCAGCGCTATCCGGAGACGTCTCCGTGGTCATGTGGCCGGCAGGACTAAACACCAAAGCCCCACGGAACCAACAAGCCCACTCCCATCAACACGGACAGGGCAAGCCACTAAAGAGCGAACGTCACTCACTTCTAGCACTGATGATGTTACCTAGTTGGGCAATAAAACATCGGCAAAAAAAACAAGCTGAGCACCAAGGACCCAACAGTTTAACCCTGAGTTACAAATATGTTCTTATCTTAATAAACTCTCAGTAACTTTTTGATAACAGCGGCAGAGGACAGCTAATTTCCAGGGTTAAGTTCTGTGCAGAAGTTTCCCAGCTGAAAGCCCAATAGGAAAGTTTTTTTTTTATTATTAAAGCCTGGCACAAGGACTTCATGCCCTGTGGTCACAAAGCTGCAAGACGTGACCTTGGATGGGTGGGCAGGTGTTTTCTGGGATGGGAACAGAACGTCCCAAGACTTTCACTGATAAGATAAGCTTTGCAGCCAAAGATTCCTTCCCTCCTTTACTCAGCAAACAGGTCAGCTCTGAAAGAGCTCAGAACTTCGCTTTACGGAGAAATTAAATCTGCCACTTCTTGATTTACAATGTCTGTCACATTGCCACCCCGCTGGCATGGTAAGATAGCTTTTTCGATTCCAAGTATCTTGTTTGCTTTTCACTGCTTAATCAATCTGGTGAGGGCTAAGCCATAAAAAAACCAGGCTTAAGACACAAATTTGGAACTTGCCCATGCCTGCTAGAAAAGATGGACCATGGGCCGGGTAATATTCGAGAGACTGGCAATTTGAGGTAGGCTATTTGTCTCTGCTTCGGGCAACCTAGCAGTTTGAAAGCATGTAGAAAAATGCAAGTAGAAGATAACAGTGTTCCCAACAAGCCTTGATTGCCCAAGTCAACTCCCAACACTGATAGGGCAATCTACTAGTATATAAAAACGAGAGCAAATCCCACTCCTTTTCTAGCACTGATGATGATTGAGTGTATGAAGTGATCTTTTAATCTGTTTTTATTCTCTCTATTTTAATTTTTGAAATGTATTTCTGTAAGCCGCCCGGAGTCCTTCGGGATTGGGCGGCCTATAAATTTATTAAACAGTTAAACAGATGACACGGAGTATGGTAAGGGAACGTCTCCAAGAAAACCACCAACCTCAGAGAGCAGCAAGACGCCCCCGTTTATGAGAGATTTGGGTATCATCTTGTTTTGGTATGCGGTGGGCACCCCAGTGGCTAGAATGCTGTATTGCAGGCTAACTCTGCTCACTGCCAGCAGTTCGATCCTGACCAGCTCAAGGTTGACTCAGCTTTCCAAGGTCAGGGTAAAAAGGAGGACCCAGGTAGTTGGGAGCAATATGCCAAATATTGGCATATTGCGTATAAATAAAACACTTAAAGAGAATGCGGTAAAGCAGGGGTCTCCAACCTTGGCAACTTTAAGACTTGTGGACTTCAGCTCAATTCTGGAAGTTGAAGCCCACAAGTCTTAAATTTGCCAAGGTTGGAGACCCCTGCTGGAAAGCACTGCAAAGTGCTGTTGCTATTTATGCTTTTAACTCTGTTTGCTTGCATTAGCAATAAAGCTTAAAAGTTCTTCATTCACTGCTTTGAATCCAAAAGAACCAATTTCCTGGACACCCAATCACTGTCTTGACCCTTGGCAAAAGACGCTTAATCCTTTCAAGACATTCTCATTACTTCTATAGCCATTTGCCAACTATTACTATTATAGCTTTGTTGATTAGCCTATAGGCCATATCAAAGCACACGGTTCAAACATCTATCACCAAATTAAAATCCTATACAAACAATTTAAATAAAGAGTAGGGTAAAACACAATAGTTATATACGATAAGATAACAATGTAATTTAATACATAAATATGTAAAAGAGAATAAAATGACATAAAATTATATTTCGGTGTCACCCTTACAAACTACCTGTCAACTCTCCCATGTTGTCATGGGGACAGAATGAGTGGGACTGCTGGAATGGGATCTCAGATTACAGCTGCTGGGTTGGGGAGGGGTGTATCTATTGGGTAACATGATTTATGACACAGAATGATGGGAGGCAAGTAAGAAGCAAATAAAACAAAGCAAAGATTTGGCTGTGAACAAATCTTGCCCGATGAAGCTATCAATAAATCACTGGTTTTCGTATTAAAATATTGGCTCGGTTATTATGAATCAATTACAGCATCGTTTGGAAACTTGACACTACCCCAATCAGGCCCACGTATGCAGATCTCAACCGAACCGTTTTGTTGGAAGTCCTGTGCTGTGTTAAATGTTATTGTCAGGTTCTGGTTGCATATAAATTAAGTTGTTTTGATATGGGGGTCCTTTGTTTGGTCTATAGACCAACGTTATCCGTCTCTCACCCCCTCATACAAGCAACAATCAAATCGGAGGTGAGCCAGGTCTTCTAACTCTGCCGCTCCGCAGAGATGCTCATCCTTTGCCAAACTAAGTGGCACCCAAATTTTTTTGATTCTCATCTCCCCATAATTTCTTACACCTATGGCCTCGAACCCTGGTAGTCCCGGCAGAACCAGGCCCAATTTCCCCTCTCTTACCAAAGACGGTGTTGGTGGGATTCATGGCCACTTGGTTCTTGGCAGCATCACCAATGAGGCGCTCCGTGTCCGTGAAAGCCACGTAGCTGGGCGTGGTGCGGTTGCCCTGGTCGTTGGCGATGATCTCCACCTTGCCATGCTGGAAAACGCCTACGCAGGAGTAGGTGGTCCCCAAATCAATGCCGACAGCTGGACCCTTGGACATTTTGCCTGCAAAAAAAAAAAAGAGGCACGTGACAGGTTAAAAACACAGAGGATGGGGTTCTCAAAGAGAGGATTCAAAAGAGCACCATGGCCTAGAGGTGGAGCTCTCGCCTCACAATCCAGAGGTTGTGAGTTCAATCCTAGGTAGAGGCAGATATTTCTCTCTCTGGGCACATTGAGAATATGGCTGAAAAAAACAAACTCCGCATCGGCAACAGGAAGGGCATCTGGCCAGTAAGCACACAGCTCCATTCAGTTACCCAGAACCCACTCCACAAGGGATTACAGAGTCATTAAAAGAATAGGATGAGTTCTCAAGAGAGCATTCTCATGTCTCAGCCTTCCTATTTGCAATTTGCAAACTTGGAAGGTTGGTTAGGCGCGATTTCGACATGCTCTGCCAAGCCCTTGTTTCACAATTGGCTTTCTTGGAAGAAAAAAAAAGAAGTTTCTGTACCTTTCCATGAAATTTTAGTAGTTGACTGGTGTTTTCTAGGTAGAAAGTAATATTCACTTAGCGTCAAGGTTGTTCTGTGGCTTGGGTTTTATAAAGACTTCTTTTGGTAAGCTATCTTTTTCTTCTAGAAACAGGAATGCCTGGCCCCCCAAAAATTATAAGAGCCAAGGTGGCGCAGTGGTTAAATGCAGCACTGCAGGCTACTGCTAGATCAGCAGGTCAGCGGTTCAAATCTCACCGGCTCAGGGTTGACTCAGCCTTCCATCCTTCCGAGGTGGGTAAAATGAGGACCCAGATTGTTGGGGGCAATATGCTGACTCTCTGTAAACCGCTTAGAGAGGCCTGAAAGGCCTATGAAGCGGTATATAAGTCTACTGCTATTGCTATTATCACGAAGATTTGGAAAGAGCAGGAAGTGTATCTTTACAAAGATTCTCTTTTGAACAAGATAAAATAGTCCTTTTTTTTTTTGTAATTTAGGCCAAAGTTCCAGATTAAGGGTTCATTTATATGGGGAAAAATAGTTCCCATTTATGTTTATCTAGGGAGCTCTCGTGGGACACGGCGGCTCAGTGGCTAAGACACTGAACTTGTCGATCAGAAAGGTCGACGGTTCGAATCCCTAGCGCTGTGTAACGGAGTGAGCTCCCGTTACTTGTCCCAGCTTCTGCCAACCTAGCAGTTCAAAAGCAGGTAAAAAAATAGGAACCACCTTTGTTGGGAAGGGAACAACGTTCCGTGCGTCTTTGGCATTTAGTCATGCCGGCCACAGGACCATGGATACATCCTCGGACAGCGCTGGCTCTTCGGCTTTAAAACGGAGAAAAGCACTGCCCCCTAGAGTCAGGAATGACTAGCACATATGTGCAAGGGAAACCTTTACAGGAAGCTATCATTCCAGGATAAACAATAGGCTAAGAAACTCAGTCAAGATGCAAATGGGCCAAAGTCTCCAAGATGAGGGGTAAGATATGGATTAAATCTCTCAAGCCTTTTAAAAAGCAGCCATTCAATTCTCCCATTTTCTCCTTAAATTGCAATATGACTCCATGTTTAGCTACGGTGCAGCAAATGTATTGCATGCCCAAAGTATTTTTATTGGCTGGGGCCCCCTGCAGGAAATATTAGGAAGGGCATATATTAGTCCTCGGCTTACTAACTATACTGGCGATGGAGCTAAAAAAAAAATTGGAAATCCTAAATAACGCTTTTCATTTTAACTGTGCAAGAGTTTAAAACAGCCAAAGAATTCTGCACATGCTCACAATCCGGTGTCTTTCCAAATATGCTGGATTTTGGAAGTGAATTGTAGACACAGACGCCTAGCCGTCCTTAAAATTATTCCTGCATGCCGCCACGTTTTAAAACAGCAAACGCAGGACATGCTTTTTAAGAATGCGATGGAAGAAAAATGCAATTGCCCAAACTTGTTAAAGGCGAAGCTACAGATGTGGTTCTTTAGAGCGTGATTGTTAATTGGAAGAATCTTTAAAGTCAGATGTTGTATCGTTGGAAGGGTTGGGGGGGCCCTGCCTTTCCAAAAAACACAGCTGCCAAACTGGAAAATAACAGAAGACGTTTTTAGCAATGGTAAAGATCTAACTTGTAGGTTTCCAAGCCATGTTCATGTTCCTCTGGGCGGGAGAGACGGTTTTAAAAAAATGCTGTTGGGTTACGCAAGATAAGATATGGGGGAGGGAAAAAAAAAACCTCAGCTTTGCCAGGGACTGCACTTAAAAAAAAAAAAAAAGACTTACGCCACTGAACTTGGCGTCAGCCTCTCCCCACCAAACCCGTTTCTCGAACAGGAAAGATTTTTCTAGAACTCCACCAGTGGACTGGCTTGGGGAATGCATGCTGCAGCAATTCTGATCAGCTACAGAAGCCCCAGCAAGATTAGGCAGATCATTCTACAACTTATCTGACCTACCCTGGACTCCCAGCCCCCCTGCTTCGAAAGGAAAAATAACCCCATTAATAATTCTGAAAACTAGACAATCCCACCCCTTAAAGGGGCTTTATAAAGAAAAAAAAGGCAATTGGACTTTCTTGTTTTTTTTTCCTTTTGAAAATATTTTCTCATCAAAGCTATTTCTTCTTCAGTTCTTGGATAAGAAGCGAAAAACCTTTTCAAAAGGAGAAAAAAACCCATTAATGATTCTGAAAACTAGACAATCCCACCCCCTAAAGGGGCTTTAAAAAGAAAAAAAAGGCAATTGGACTTTCTTGGAGTTTCCCCCCACTCTTTTGAAAATATCTTCTCATCAAAGCAATTTCTTCTTCAGTTCTTGGGATAAGAAGCGGAAAAACCTTTTTCAAAAACCGAAGGAGAGTCCAGTTGATTTTTGGGAAAAAAAAAGAACACCTTTAGGACAAACCATGTTCTGAGAATGTCCAGACATTCAACCCAACTTTCTTGTATTGCTGGCAAGTTTCTGGAAAGAGACCTATAGATCTCTTGGTAGATCTTTCATAAACAGCCCCCAAACTAGATGGAAAGGCTTACAGAAATAGCCAACAGGGTCAAATCTCCTGACCCATTTTTCTAAACTTTTTAACTCAATTTCGGGACTTAGCCTTGTGTTTGTATTTCCATAACAGAGCCTAAACTGGGAAAGCCCTAAAGAACGAGACTAGGATAACAGGAACGACAAGGCCGAGATTATAAGATATGAACAGAGAAATGTAAGAGGAAAGTAAGATTCGATCACTGAACATCGATGGATATAAATTCTCCCCTTCATAAATTACAAAGCTACTATCTGGATATAATAGCACTACAAGAAAGGCATATAAAAGACCACCAAAAACAGGTATTGGAGCCACCACCCCCACCAAATTAGGGAAATTATTTGTATCATTGGCACAATAAAAAAAAGAGAGGTAGCATTGTATACAATACAGGCCAAACAAATTTATAGAGATAGAGAGGGTAGGATTTTGATTGTGGAAATAATATTACGGCAAATCAAAAGCGGGTCCTTTTAGTAGAAATCTACACCCCTAATGGGGGACAGGAAGAGTTTTACAACAAACTGCATAATATTATCTGAGACATAGAATGTGACAATCTCTGTATGCTAGTTAATTTTAATGTGATACTAACCCACAATGCTCCAAACCAACAAGCTTGCTTCCAAAATAAAACCTTACAATTAAGTTCTGAAAACTTAATCCCTGTAAGGAGGAGATCATAACCTCACCCCAAATCTTGTAACCTTATTTTAGAAAGAAGTTAGGTCCCAAAGAACAGCCCAGAGGTTTTCTTTTCCATTGAGTCACTTATCCCAGTGGAAAATATTTCTTTTTCTGGCTTAAGTGCGTCATAAAAATAACTTTTAAATCATACAGAAACAATGAAGGCAAACGCCTGCCGTTCAGGCTCTGAGCTTTTAAAAACAAACAAACACGGTCTTAAGTTTCAAAAGAGAGGCAAGATTTTAAGCCAGGGATCCCCAAACTTGACAACTTTTAAGACTTGTGGACTTCAACTCCCAGAATTCTCCAGCCAGCAGCTGACTGGAGAATTCTGGGAGTTGAAGTCCACAAGTCTTAAAAGTTGCCAAGTTTGAATCAAGACCTCTGCTTTAAGCTAAGCCGATGGCATTGAGAGGATAAGAAAATTAGTAAAAAATGAATAAAAATCCAATCCCCCCCCCACAAGACAAATGGCACAATCTAACCCCTCTGCATATTTACTGATGAATTAAAATATTGGTTTCAAGCAGTTCCAGGCAAGTGTCATTTTTATTCCCACCCGGGGCTGATCATTCTGAATCAACCCCTAATAAATATATATATAAATATATGACTCTGGGTTGGAATTATTCTGGGCAATTAACCAAGATGTTTGAACCCAAAATGACTTAAAAGGAGAGGGGGGGGGAGGAGAGAGAAAGGGAGGGGGATTGTAGTTCAGACTTGATCCAATAAGCTTGGATACCAGCCCCTTTTTTGGAGGGGGGGGGGAGAAAAGCTTCCCAACGGACAGAGACCAGACCTTCTGGATGCTTCCTCTGCATTCCTCTGCCAAAGGGTTAAAGACTGCAAACAACTAAACTGCGTGCAAAAAAGGGAGGGGAGAAAAAAATGCACTTTTGCAAATTAACCGTCCCTTCCCCTAAGGCTGCAAGTCCCTTCTTTTTTCCCCGATGGGTGGGTAGGAATCTGGGGGGGGGGGTAGCCTATGTGGCACCCCCTCCCCACACTTTTCAAAGTCTCTCTTCTCGGGGAACAAACAGGCTGTCTTTAGCATTCCCACGACGTATCCAAAAAAAGCAATCGGGGAGTTTTCCGCGAAAAGTGTTTTTAAGGATCACACGCGTCCGAGAGTCACCCGTCCCCACGTTACGCGTCTCCCACAACGATGCTTAAAGCCCAGCCTAATCGGTAGAGGGGACACCACAGTCCCCTCTTATTTATTTTTTGCCCCCCAACGCAACAGCCCTTCGATTCCTCAAGACCCGCAGGAAACGCGCGGGCCAACCTTCGCTAAACTCCACCTCGCCCGCATTCACACGACACGCTTCTCCCGGACCAGTCCGCTTTTTTTTTTGTTTTAACCGTTAAGGGAGAGGTCCCAAGCAAACGGGGCTTGGCTTCCACCCCGGGAACGCCCAACTTGTGCAAAGCAAAAAAAAAAAAAAAAGGAGAATCAGACGGTCCGATTTAATGCACAACGGAGCTGGCGCGTCGTGGGAACGCGATCCCGGCAGCCAAAAGCGGAGCGGGCGATTCCGGCGGGCCAGTAAGTTAACCCGCGCGCAAAAGGCTTTTTGCACGGGCAGGGAAAAAGCCGAAACCTTGCAAAGAAAAAAAAAAAAAGAGGGGAGCAAAATACCCCGCGCCGTGCACGACTCTTGCACGGTTCTTGGGGGTGCAATGCAATGCAATGCCGAAGCCTCTACAATTTTACTCCCCTAGCAAAAACTTGCACGCCCAAGTTATCAAGTACCTTTGGCTCGTTGCAATCGTTGCTCTCGCCGAATCTCCGAAGCGCTTGGCGCCTGCCTTGTGCTCGTCCACCCGCCGGGCAAAATAACAATCCTTCCGTGCGCTCCTTGGACACGCTTCCTTCTAATCCTCTGAACCCGACGGCCCGCCTCTTGCACGACTTTATAGGCAAGGAGTCCCGCTCCCACCCCGCCCCTTCTAGTACATTCTCCCCCGTCCTCCTCCTCCCATCCTCCTCCTCCTCCCCCCCCCCCCGCACTTTACAGAACCTTCTCGACTTTGGCTGCTTCCCTCGTCCAATCCGGGTTCGCCTCTGGCGGCGGGTGCTTTGCAAAAAAAGGCGCGTTCCCGCGGCCGCCGCCGCCGCTTTCCCCGGGCCGGAACGGGCGCGCGCCTCGTCTGGAACGTTCAAGAAAGGTTTGGGGAAAGCGGCGGGGCGCGCTCCCGCGTTTCCCTTGCACGCGCGCGGGAGGAGAGGAGATTTGGGGGGGGGGGAGGAAGGGGGGGCGATACAAAACCTGCTCGTCGTCTCCAAATAAAGCTTCGCCGCTGGAAACATTTCAACCCCCCCCCCCCCGTCTCCCTCCCTGGGGGCCCCTCTGACTTCACTTTCTAATTTTATTCGGGTGCGGAGAAGAAGGGGGAAGGTTGCAAAAGGAGGTCGAGGGCAGGGGAAGCGTGTATAGAAGGGCAAACGGTGGCGCCTGCGTGTTCACACGACCCCTTTTGACCCGGACCCAAGAGAAACGGGGCAGAAAGCCTAAGCTGCTTGGTTGGGGTTTATCTTTGCAAAGGTTTTTTTTTTGGGGGGGGGGTGAAGCCAGCCTTTTATACCGCTTTGCAGAGGCTCTCTTAAGCGGTTGACAGAGTCAGCATATAGCAGACAATCTGCCCCCCCCCATTTTACCGACTTCAGAAAGATGGAAGGCTGAGTCAAACCTTGAGTAGGTCAGGATCGAACTGCTGGCAGTGGGCAGAGTTAGCCTGCAGTACTGCATTCTAACCACTGCGGCGGTCATAAATGCACTAGCACTTAGACTTATATACCACTTTACAGCCCTCTCTAAGCGGTTGACGGAGTCAGCATATGGCCGACAATCTGGGTCTTCGTTTTACTGACCTCGGAAGGATGGAAGGCTATGTCAATCTTGAATAGGCCAGGATCGAACGCCTGGCAGTGGGCAGAGTCAGCCTGCAGCACTGCATTCTTAGACTTATATACCGCTTTACAGCCCTCTCTTAATCAGTTTACAGAGTCAACATATTGCCCCCAACAATCTGGGCCCCATTGTGCTGAGCTCAGGATGGAAGGCTATGTCAATCTTGAGTAGGTCAGGATCGAACTCCTGGCAGTGAGCAGAGTTAGCCTGCAGTACTGCATTCTAGCCATTGCGCCGTCACACACACTTAGACCTATATACCGCTTTACAGCCCTCTCTAAGCAGCTTTACAGAGCAGTGGTGCAGTGGTTAGAAGTATGGCGACCTAACTCTGCTTGCAGTCTGGAGTTCGATCCTGACCAGCTCAAGATTTAACTCCATTTTCCTTCCTTCTGAGGTCAATAAAATGAGGATCCAGAGGGTTGGAAGTGATATCCTGACTCTAATCCGCTTAGAGAGGGCTGTAAAGCACTGTAAAGTGGTATATAAGTGCTATTGCTATCATCTTTCTCGAACCTGACCACGTTAAGACAAGCGGACTTCGGACAGCGCTGAACTCAATGGCCTTGAAACAGAGATGAGCACCGTCCCCAATAATCGCCAACGAGCAGCGCAGTAAAATCCACAGGGACCCCTCTACCATTTACCCCCCCCCCCACATCTACTCTTCTACAGCAGGGGTGTCAAACCCGAGGGCCGAATCCGGACCTCGGGTGCTTAAATCTGGCCCATAGGGCCCGCATGGAAAATAGCAAAGGAAAGGCCCTTGGTGTTTCTGGCAGGCAAAATGAGACATGGCCGCCATCCGCCTCCCCCCCCCGCCCCGTGTCCCATTTTCAGTCTGGACGGCCTCCTGTGCACTTGACTGGCCACAGCAGGGTGCGGGGTGCGTGCACTGCCCCCTCATGCCGTTTTTGGCCTGGATGCCTCTTGCAGCAGTTTGCCAGCCAAAAGCAGGTGCGGGGGGAGGCCACATGCATTTTGGAAGGGTGGGGGACTGCACGCACCCCCTGTGCCCTGTTTTGGCTGGCAGGGGGCTGCAGGAGGCATCCATCCTGTCTCTCTCTCCTCCCCCCCCCCCCCAGCTTTCCACGGCCGTCCCATGGATGAGAACCACAATGCTGATCCGGGCCTCAAAGAAATCCAGTTTGACACACCCCTGTTCTACACTTGTTGGCTTTTGTTCCAAGGATGGAAACTTCCAAGGGCCAAACTGCATCATTCACACCGCTAAAAAAAGGGAGCAGCTGAAATTGGCAGCTGTTCTTTGGAGAAGCCGGCTAACTGAGGCCCCGGTTTGGCACATGAGCCCCTCTTCTGCAAAAAGCTCGGATCTGGCCTCCTGTTTACAAAAAAGCAACATTTTTGGACCTGCTGGATGTGATTTTACTCAAATCTTGCTCGCGGGTTTAAACATCTAAAGCCTGCATTGCACAGAGCATCCCAAAGATGCTGGCCGTTTAGAAAATGGCCGGTGAAAGCCAGTGTCCTCAGTTAACCCCTCTCGACCTTTTCAGCCTGTGGAAGCCGATCTCGGCTGGGAAAACTTTATAGCTCTCTGGAGAGATTCCCTCTTGTTCTTTCAAAAGCGGCGAAAGCTTTAGTAATAGCACTTAGACATATACCACTTTACAGCCCTCTCTAAGCAGTTTACAGAGTCAGCCTATTGCCCCCAACAATCTGTGTCCTCATTTTATGCACCTCAGAAGGACGGAAGGATGAGTCAACCTTGAGCCCAGTCAGGATCAAACGTCTGGCAGCGGGCAGAGTTAGCCTGCAATAGCAAGCAGCAGAACTTAGATTTATATGCCACGTCATGGTGCTTTACAACCCTCTAAGCGGTTTACAGAGTCAGCCTATTGCCCCCAACAATCTGGAGTCATTTTACCAGAGTGGGTGAGATTTGAACTGCCAAATTGCAGGCAGCCGGCAGTCAGCAGAAGTAGCCTGCAGTACTGCACTCTAACCACTGCGCCACCGTGGCTTGTAATCGGAGAGTTGTCCTCACTGGATCCAGGGGAGGAAGAAGACAAAACCAAGTAAGAATTCATATCGTCCTCACTTAAGGTCCAAAATTGGGACTGAGTTGCTAAGCAAGAGATCACATCAGCCTGACAGAATTACGTCCTCACTTCTCTTTGTGGTGGTTTATTGAGATGACGTGTGACCATGATGTATGGGATGGCCAGGCTGAGCCTGAGGGAGGTATCAAATGTGTCTGGAGTCCCTTTGCACCCAAACACACTTCTGAAACTTTAAATAAGTCAACCCTGTCCCCGACATCGCTTTTAGGAGCCAAGGTGGCGCAGTGGTTAAATGCAGCACTGCAGGCTACTTCAGCTGACTGCAGTTCTGCAGTTCAGCGGTTCAAATCTCACTGGCTCAAGGTTGACTCAGCCTTCCATCCTTCCGAGGTGGGTGAAATGAGGACCCGGATTGTTGTTGGGGACGATATGCTGACTCTGTAAACCGCTTAGAGAGGGCTGAAAGCCCTATGAAGCGGTATATAAGTCTAACTGCTATTGCTATTTTAGATTGTAAGAGGGGCTTTTGCAGTTTTTAGGTGGGAAGTTTTCTTTATGACAAGTTCAATAAAGTGTGCTAAAATATATGCCACCCCCCCAAATTGCAATTCTTGGGTGGTGCTTTGAAACCCATGTTGCGAGTATTACAAAGCCCATCCCGTGTAGCCCTCAGTTTTTAACAGTTCTGCCAGTCTAATTTTTGAACCCTCCTATGCTACCATCTCTTACAATACTAGACAACACAGTATCAACAGTAGAGATCTTCAGGTTTCTGGGTTCTATCATATCTCAAGACTTAAAATGGGCTTCTAACCTCAAGAACATCATCAAAAACAGAGGACAAAGAATGTTCTTTCTGCACCATGTCAGGAAGCTCAAACTTGCCCAAGGAGCTGCTGATTCTGTTCTACAGAGGAATTATTGAGTCTGGCACCTCCATAACTGTCTGGCTTGGCTCTGCAACCCAACAAGGCAGAGACTTCAACGGATAATTATCCTTCCAAAGTTTTATTTCTTTTCAAACAAACATTTCATCATTCCTCAATCAGTAAGACATCGGAGTACAATTTTTTGTGTGTCAAAATAGTTCTAGTTTACCACCAAATTCTTGTCTAGCCTAATGTATACCCCTCCCTCCCTCCCCCTCCCCCAACCCCCCTCCTCCTCCCCCCCCCCACTTCCCGGAACCCCGTACACGGTATGGATTTTTAACAAACACAGTCTAAAATCTATTGAGAAAAAAGAAATAAAGAAATTAATGACATCTCTACATTGATCTTAGCTTCTTCTTGCTGAGCTAAGTTTAAACAATTTAAATCATTTCTGATCTTAAGCATAGGCTAACTGGAATTTCTTGGTCCCGTATTTATTTTGTATATAGTCAATCCATTTTTTCCAGTCTCGTTTATATCTCTCATTTGAGTGATCTTTAAGATATGCCGATATTTTAGCCATCTCGGCTAAGTTTGTGACTTTCAATGTCCATTCTTGAGTTGTAGGCAGACTTCAACGGATAATTAGAAGTGCAGAAAAAACAATTTGCTACCAACCTGCCTTCCATTCAGGACCTGTACACTGCACGAGTCAAAAAGAAGGTCATGAAAATAAGACTCCTCACATCCTGGACATAAATTGTTTCAACTCCTACCCTCAAAATGACACTATAGAGCACTGCACACCAAGACAACTAGATACAAGGACAGTTTTTCTCCCGAACGCCATCCCTCTGCTAAACAAATAATTCCCTCACCACTGTCAAACTATTCACTAAGGCTGCATTGCTATTATTCTTCTCTTCCTTCCTATTATCTATCTCCTCCCACTTATGACTGTAACTTTGCTGCTTGTATCTCTACGATCTACATTGTTTTATTTGTTTCCTAGTATGGTTTGATCGATTATTAGTAACCTGTGACTATCACTAAGTGTTGTATCTTATGATTCTTGATGAATGTATTTTATTTTTCTTTTATGTACACTGAGAGTCCATGCACCGAAGACAAATTCCTTGTGTGTCCAATCACACTTGGCCAATAAAGAATTTTACTCTATGGACAACCAGCCTGGTACGATTTAAAGATGCAACCACGTTGCACGCTCACTTCGGAATAACAACAACTCACTTTTGCAGCGATGCGCAGCGTCGCACGCGCTATATTGAGATGCTCGCCTAGAATCAGCCGCTGGGAACAAGCTAAGCCCCGTTGAGCTGTCGCTCCCCGCGGGCCAGCCAATAGGAGCGCGAATTAGCGTCCCGCCTCCCAACGAACGTTCCCGAGTAGGCTTCACGTACGCAGCGTCAGGAGAGGCTGCTCGCCCCGCCCCTTCGTTTTGGCGTGAGTTGCTTTGTAGCGCAAAGCAATTGGTTACCATAGAGACAGGAAGGGGGCGGGCTCTTTGGGCTGCAGGGCTGGGCCGAGCTTCTTCAACCTGGCGCCCTCCAAGTTCATTTGAGTTACCATAAAAAGAAGTTGCGTTAAATTCCGGAACCATATCGCGCCGCCCGTCTCGAAGCCAGCCAAGTTGCGGGGAAGGGAGGGACGGGGTTCCAAAGCAGCCCTTTTCACGTGCAAACTCAAAACAGCCGCATTCCCACGACGTTTGAACTTGGGTTCGCTGATTGCTGCCTTGCCAGGGGGGGGGGGCAAGTTTGGTTACCTTGCGAATGATGATTTCCCCGGAGATTCACCCGAGCATTCGTCGGCTTCGGCATCACGTGTGCACGCGTGTCAATAATCCGTGTCTGAAGACGTAACAACGGGAGCGCCGATCTTGCATGCAAATGAACGAGCAAAGGGGGAGGGGGGGGGAAAGAGGCTTCAAAAAAGATTTCCAAAAAATTGTAAAAAAAATATATCAGGTTTTTTTTGGGGGGGTAGCGCGTTCTCCCCGTCTTCATTTAAACTGCTTCTCCTGGAGAAGGAGAGAAGAAAGGAGGGAAGAAAGGAGGGAAGGAAGGAGAGAAGAAAGGAGGGAAGGAAGGAGGAAATGTAGGAGAGAAGGAAGGGGGAAGGAAGGAGGAAAGGAAAGGGGAAAGGAAGGAGAGAAGGAGAAAAGAAAGGAGGGAAGGAGGGAAGGAAGGAAGGAGGGAAGGAGAGAAGGGGAAGGAGGGAGGGAAGGAAGGAGGGAAGGAAGGGGACTAGGAGAGAAGAAACGAGGGAAGGAAAGAGAGAGGGAGGGAAGAAGAAGTAGGACCGTTGTAAGATAAGATGGATCTATGGGATGTTAAGAAAGCAATCTTCAAGTATATTGTCAACTGTAGGGAAAAATTGTTATAAATACATATTATTAATAACAGTTATGAGATCATATAATTGTGAATGTATATATGAATTTGATAAAATATATATATATATATATAACAATATTAAAAAAATAAAAATAAATAAATAAACTGCTTCTCCTGGAAGACCCCATATCCGCAGGATTGCAAGTCTTGGGGAAGGGTTGGTAACCCTGAGAACCCCAAATGTCAAGGAAACGTCAATCACAGCCATTCTCCAGGGGGATTTCTTAGCCCAGCCTGCCCCACAAGCCTCCTGTAGGGGAAAAAGGGGAGCAGCCCGCATCCTTTTCATCCGTGAAGATAGCGGACTCTTAAAATGCAATAAAAGCATGTAAAAATACAGAGAGGGAGGTTTTTTTTGGGGGGGGATGAATTTCTATAGACAAAATAATTAGATTTTTTTTTTTGGGGGGGGAGAATCTCCATAGAATAAACAGATTTTGGGGGGGAAGAATCTCCATAGACCAGTGTTTCTCAATCTTGGCGACTTTAAGTCCTGTGGACTTCAACTCCCAGAATCCCCCAGCCAGCATAGCTGGCTGGGGGATTCTGGGAGTTGAAGTCCACAGGACTTAAAGTCGCCAAGGTTGAGAAACACTGCCATAGACAATTAGAATAAGCAGATTTTGGGGGGAAGAATCCCCATAGACAGTTTGAATAAGCAGATTTTTTCGGGAGGGTGGGAGGGAAATCCCCATAGACAGAATAAGCAGATTTTTTTTGGGGGGGGGGAGAATCTCCATAGAATAAACAGATTTTTGGGGGGAGAATCTCCATAGACAGAATAAGCAGATTTTTGGGGGGAGAATCTGCATGGACAGTTAGAATAAGCAGATTTTTTTTGGGGGGGGGAGTGGAGGATCACCATAGACAGTTAGAAAAAGCATATTTTTTGTGGGGTGGGGATGCGAGCAACCTTGGAAGCCAGCGCGGCGTTTGCCAAGTTCTCTCACCTGGTGCGTGGATCCTTTAAAAGCGCGCATCGCCTTTGCCAAAAGGGAAGATCGACCCGAATCGAATGAAACCAACATTTCGCGAGTTTTCGAAATGGTCTGCAAACCCCTCTCCCCCCCCCAGGACGAAGAAACGGAGCCCCTCCAGATTTAACCCCAACTTGACTCCGTTTAGGATGCCGTGCAAGGTTGCGCCTTTGGGGGATCGCGGAAAGCAACTCCTCTTTTCCGCCCCGGCAGCGGCTCCGCCTTCTTCGGGGACCAGCAGTTTCTCTTTCTTTTCCCGGGTATCCGAGCTAAAGGCCGCCCATTTCCAGCTCCGTTTCACGGCAAGGAAGAAATCCCCTCCGATCCAGAAAGCTTGGCCTTTCCGAGGAGACCGAGGAGCCCCGAAAGATCGCGCGCATCTCCTTCACTCGCGGCCCCTGCAAGACCGGTTTTGGCCGGTTGGAAGGATCCTTTGCGAGACCATTGGCGGGCTCGGAACCTCCCAGCCGGCAACAGGTTAGCCCTCCGCTTAACAACCGTTCGTTTAATGACCGTTTCAGAGGGACAGAGGCGCCGAAAAAGGGGGACTCACAAGAGGGCTCCTCCTTGGTGCTCTCTGAGCTTGCTCGTTTTCTTGCAAACTTTGCATTATATGTAGAATAGAATAGAATTCTTCGTTGGCTACAACACACAAGGAATTTGTTTCTGGTTGCCTGGGAAGCAACAAAGTTATATTCCTAAGAAGTTAAGGAGGTGGGTAATAAGGAAGAGGAGGATAAGGGTGGGAATGCTGCCTTTTTAAAAGATAGTTTGACAGTGTTGTGGGAATTAGATGTTTAGCAGAGTGATGGGTGTATGTGTGTGTGTGTGAAACAGGCCTTATGTCTAGTTGTTCTGGTATAGCAACGATGGCTAATCTTTATGCCATTGCGTGCCAAAAGCGGTTGGGAGCGGGGTGTGTGTGTGTGTGTGTGTGCTTGCATGTGCATGCCCACACCCATAATTCTATGCACCCACCCCCTGCGCATGCACACACAACCCTCCCCGTGTTCCCCCATGCTTTTGGCACGGTGGACCCATTTTTCGCTCTCCCCAGCCTTCCCCACTTCCCTCGGAAGCCCACTGGAGACCGAAAATAGCCCGTTTCCTGTCTTCTGGTGGGCCCAGAAGGCCCGAAAATCAGCCGTCCGGAGCTGAGCTCGCGTGCCCACCGATATGGCTCCATGTGCCATCTGTGGCAGGCGTGCCATTGGTTCCCCATCGATGCCTTACAGCGTCCTTTGGAGCAGGGGTCTCCAACCATGGCAACTTTAAGCCTGGCTTAAAGTTGCCCAGAGACCCCTGGTTTAGAGAGGGTAGAAGTTGAAACCATTCATGTCCAGGATGCGAAGGGTCTGTAGATACTTTCATAGCTCTCTTTCTGTCTCATGCTGAATGCAGGTCCCCCATGGAAGGCAGATACGGAACATCATCCTGGCTAATAAGGAGTGGGGTTTAATGTCAGTTTGTATTTTTGGTGGCTTGCCACCAAATGTTGGTGCCGGTGACCTTAGCGATTCTACGGTTGGAATCTTTTACCGATGACTTTTTGGCAGCTTCTCAATTGAGGTGTGGTGTGTACTTGATTGTTGGTCTGAAATGAACCTTGGAATTAATCTATGTTGATCTGGGTGCTGGTTACCAGTGGAGAGGTGAGGGAGTCTTTTTCGTTTGGGCTGGTTGATGGTCTCTTATGCATAGATTCTTGATGAAACTGCCAACGAGCCAACAGCCAAGAGCCCAACCGAAGAGCCTCTGAGACAGGGCAAAGTAACTAGAAAATAGATGATAGATTAACAGAGTTGGAAGGGACCTTGTAGGTCATCTAGTCCAACCCCCGGCCCAAGCAGGAGACCCAACACCATTTCTGACAAATGCCAGTCCAATCTCTTCCTGAAAGCCTCCACTGATGAAGCTCCCACAACTTCTGAAGGCAACTTCTGTTCCATGGGTTGATTGCTCTCCCTGTCAGAGAGTTCCTCCTTATTTCTAGGTTGAATCTCTCCTTGGTCAGTTTCCATCCATTATTCCTTGTCTGGCCTTCAGGTGCTTTGGAAAATAGCTTGACCCCTTCGTCTCTGGGGCAGCCTCTCAAATATTGGAAGACTGTTATCCTGCCTCCCCTGGTCCTTCTCTAGACTAGCCATGCCCAGCTCCTGCAACCGTTCATTGTATGTTTTAGCCTCCGGTCCCCTAATCATCTTTGTTGCTCTTCTCTGCACTCTTTCTAGAGTCTCCACTTCTTTTTTTAATAGTGTGGTGACCACATTATATGAGTGTTATGTGCTTTCTGGGGCAGGAGAGGCTGGGCTGTCATGGATGAGTGCAGAGACAGTTGCCAGTGATTTGCTGCTGATGATTTTTCAGTTCATGTTTTCTAAAATTGTCGTGTGCACCATGTTCTTTTGCTGGGATTGGCGTTTTTGTGCCTCGGTGCCCTCTTGGTTTGGGTTGTTCTTTCAGCGTAAGAAAAAAAAATAGCACAACCACTTCCTTCTCTTGTTGCTTTTTCTAGGGAGACCATGGGTGTGCCCGGTGAACAGGGCTGCGGATTCTAAACTGAGTAGCCGTAGGAGGAAAATGTCTGTGGGTTTAAGAGCTGGTGGAATCTGAACCAAAGCTTCAGTCACTTAGAGAAAAAGTGGGTGGAAATATGCAGGCCTGGAAGAAAAACAAAAGTTTGATGAGCAGAAATGCACTCTGATGCAGTGTGGACATTAGGATCAAATACAGTGTTGTGTTAGGAAGAGATTTTTTTTTTTAAAGAGTTAAATTGAGTTTTACGCAAATTTATTTGTAAGGCGTAGAGACGTGCTTTCAAATCAGCAGGGCGTGACTAAAGCTGCCTGGCAGAGGGAGCCGTTGCCTATCCTACACTTTGCCAAACATATTGTATATATAGAAAGAAGACCTTTTCATTCACCTAGTGGTGAAGATGCTCTCCTCCCACTCAGAAGATTGAGAGTTCAATCCTAGGTAGCGAAGAAAGAAAAAAGAAAGAAAAATCTGCTGTGAACACCATGTAGGTGTCAGGAAGGGCATCTGGCTAGTAAATGCTCAGCTCCGTCCCGACTCTATCCCAGGGGTGGGATTAATTTTTTTTAGCAAGGGGTTCTCTGCCCAGTTGCTGGGTGGCCGTAGACATGGCGCATGTGGCCTAGTTGGCTTCCTGCACCATGGTGGGGGCAGAGGCGTTTTTGTCCTCCCCGGGCTTCTCAAGCCTCCAGGAGGGCGAAAACAGCCTCCCCAGGTTCCTGAAGCCCCCTGGAGGCTGGAAACAAGCCCTTCTCCTGAACTTCTGGTAGGCTTGTTTTTCACTCTCCTTGATCCTCCGCAGGTGCCCTGCACTTACCTGTATCCAAAATAGGCCATGTGAAGATCCTGGAAGGGGTGGGGTGGGGTTCAGGGCCAGCCAGGAGTGGGATTTGGGGGTTCTCCGAACTGCACGGAATCTTAGCTGGAGGATCTCCCGAACCCCTGCAAACCTCCAGCAGTCCCCCCCCGCCTATCCTAAATAGGAACTACAAGGGGGTTGTTGTAATTTTAAATAGCTTGTACAGAAAGCAACTTAATTTCCCTATTTTCTTCTACAGCTGTGCTTCTACCATGGACATCAAGGAGGTGGACCTCAGAGAGATGGCTTCTGTCATCCAGTCAAAAGTCGTCCTGGAGGTGTCCTCTCAAGTCCAGTCGCTCCTGGATTCTCTAGAAACCACCACCCTGGACATCGCAGTGACCGGCGAAGGTGGGGCTGGCAAGTCTACCTTCATCAACGCCATGTTGGGGATCCGTGACGATGACTTCGGTGCGGCCAAAACTGGTGTGGTTGAGACTACGGCTTCGCCCACCCCTTACCTTCACCCTCATCTGCCGAATGTCCGGCTATGGGACCTGCCAGGTATTGGTACTCCTTCCTTCCAAGCCAAAAAATATCTCCAGCGGGTGAGATTTGAGAGATACGATTTCTTCATCATCGTAACGTCCGAGCGTTTCCGAGAGAATCACGCTGAGCTGGCTCGGGCTGTGGCTGCCATGGGCAAACGCTTCTACTTCGTCCATTCCAAGATAGACCAGGATCTGTGGGCTACCCAACAGCGAAGGCCGAGCTCGTTCCAGGAAGCTCAGGTGCTGCAGGAAATAGAGTCGGACTGTTCCCGTCAGCTCAAGCAGGAAGGCTTGGAGAACCCCAAGGTCTTCTTGATCTCCAGCTTCCATTTGCATAGGTTTGACTTCCACCGCTTAAAGGACACTCTGGCTGAAGAGCTGGAAGGGCACAAGAGACACACCCTGCTGCTTTCCTTTCCATCCGTCACCGCTGCAGCTGTGCAGAAGAAGAAGAGCTCGCTGCGCTGGCACATCTGGAAGAAGGCGCTGCTGGCGTGTTTCATTTCAGCCCTGCCCGGCCACCCGTTCTACCTCAACGTCCCCATGCTCATGAAGACGCTCAAGAACTACCAGCAGCATTTTGGCTTGGATGATGCATCTTTGGAGACCTTGGCCGCCACGGTCTCCAAGCCCTCTTACGAGTTGAAAAACCAAGTGCGTTCAAAATTTGTGGGGGGCCTTTCGGAAGAGGCTATCCAGACAGTTTTGAGGCAGTCTGCAATCTGTGGGCAGGTGGCGGCCACAGCGCTGAATAGCCAATTCCCCTTTTTCAACAACTTGGTAGCAGGGGCCGTCTCGTTTGTGGCCGCCTATTATTTGCTGCACACAGCTCTGGATAGTTTTGCCGAAGATGCGCAGAGGGTCTTGGAAAGAGCGTATGGCTTGGAGACAGTGGTTCAGGGCTCCATTGGCTGTCCTTCATTGGGCTTCACCTGTGAATGAAGACGATGAAGAACACCAGCCAAAATTCCTTGGAGATGGACAAATCGGGTTATTTTTTTCCCCTTCTCTTTTCTGCATTAGTATTGCTTCTTGTTTTCTCCAATTGGTCAAACTGGCCAGGAGAACTTAGCCAAGGTTGCTGTCTGCCTATTCCCTGTCATGGCGAAGCTGTGGCACGCGTGCCGGAAGTCGCACTCAGAACCATCTCTCCAGGCACACCGGCAGTCCACCTGTTGCTCTTCCAGGTTGTGGCACGCACATTGCACGCCTGCCAGCTGGTTCTCAAAAAACAGCTCCCGAGCACCCATGCGCGCGCCGTGAAGCTGAGATTCTGGGTTTCTGGCGCACACATGCGTGCCAGCCAGGTAGTCTTTGCCTGCGCATGTGCGCCAGGAACCGGAAACTCAGCTGAGTGGCATGTGCACGGAACTGCTCTTCCAGTTTACTGTGCCCCTGCGCATGCGCGCCGCGGAGCTGCTCTTCCGGATTCTGGTGCTCTCCTGTGCGCATGAGTGGGCTCCCATTTCAGCACTCGGTGCCGAAAAGATTTGCCAACACTGGCCTATCCTGTGAAGAGAACCCTTCTCTCCCCCCCCCAAAGGTTATTGAGATTAGTCTTCAGATGGTGACCCTACATAACTGGGAAGATTCTTTGCATTTCTTTAGATGTAGCAGACTTGATTATTGGGAGGCATTTTACTGCTTTTCATATAATAAATTGTATAGTGGCAACCTTTTGAAATGATAAATGCTCTGGAATCTCTTCATGTCTCAGTGGGTCATTCATTTATTTTATACATACATTTATAGACCATTCTTATCAGTGGTGGGATTCAAATAATTTAACAACTGGTTCTCTGCCCTAATGACCAGCTGGCTAAGCATGGCTCAGTGGTCATGTGGGCATGGCCAACTCAACGTCACTCAGATCGATGGGCGCTTCGCCTTAGCTGTTACAATGTAATGAGGGTTAACTGGAGAGGCAGTTTCTGTAAGCAGGGCAATAAAGATTAGGCTAGAAACAACACCAGAACATTTCCTTCCTGCCTTCCTTACAGGATTAGCCCTGTAAAGTGGGTAAAAAACAAAAGGAGATTTCTTCTAACCACTGGTTCTCCAAACTGCGTAGAAAGTTACCCACCGGTTCTCCCGAATAGGTGTGAACTGGCTGAATTCCACCACTGATTCTTATGATCCTTACCTCCTTGCCTTCTTTCAGCAGAACTGTAATAAAAACCATCCATGCCGGAGTTCTTAAACAAGCAAGCCATCCTTTGAGGAAGGTAAAGGTTCCCCTCGCACATATGAGCTAGTCGTTTCCGACTGTAGGGGGTGGTGCTCATCTCCTTTTTAAAGCCAAAAAGCCAGCACTGTCCGAAGACGTCTCCGTGGTCATGTGGCCGGCATGACTAAATGCCGAAGGTGCACGGAACGCTGTTAACCTTCCCATCAAAGGTGGTTCCTATTTTCCTACTTGCGTTTTTACATCCTTTCGAACTGCTAGGTTGGCAGAAGCTGAGACAAGCCACGGGAGCTCGCTCTGTTATACGGCACTAGGGATTCAAACCACCGAACTGCCGACCTTTCTGATCGACAAGCTCAGCATCTTAGCCACTGAGCTACCGCGCCCCTACCGTGACTTTGAGGAAGACATTCACACAATGGCTATTTGCCCGAATGGCTTAAAAGCAAATCACCATGGAGTAATTGTGGAAGTTAAAGTAACAGAGAAGTAACAGATTAACAGAGTCGGAAGGGACCTTTGCAGATCATCTAGTCCAACCCGTTGCCCAAGCAGGAGATCCTGCATCTGCCTCTACCTAGGATGGGACTCACAACTTCCTGATTGTGAGACAAGAGCTCCACCTTTAGGCCACCGCAACTGTTAATGAAGTGTGCATATTTGCAGACAACATATACACTGTTTTTTTATTGAAAAGCTTTAATAAGTTTTACAAATGTTTCCACTTCCCTCCCTCCACCCCAATCCTGCCCCCCCTCCAGCCCTCCCTCGCCCCCACTTCCCAGAGCAAAATATAGGGTATAAACATTTAACAATCATACACTAACATAAACTAACTATAACATCCTGCCTTCCTCTTGTACTTTAACTCCCCTTTTATTAAACTGAATTTAGATAAACTATAACATAGCAATAGTAGCAATAGCAGTAGACTTATATACCGCTTCATAGGGCTTTCAGCCCTCTCTAAGCGGTTTACAGAGAGTCAGCATATTGCCCCCAACAATCCGGGTCCTCATTTTACCCACCTCGGAAGGATGGAAGGCTGAGTCAACCCTGAGCCGGTGAGATTTGAACCGCTGAACTGCTGATCTAGCAGTAGCCTGCAGTGCTGCATTTAACCACTGCGCCACCTCGGCAAGGAATGAACATTCCTTGTTCATTCATAAGCTAATTGAAATTTCTTAGTCCAATATTTATTTTGAATGTAGTCAATCCATCTTCTCCATTCCAAGTAGAGCCGAGGTGGCGCAGTAGTTAGGGTGCAGTACTGCAGGCCACTTCAGCGGACTGCTATCTGCAGTTCAGCAGTTCAGCGGTTCAAATCTCACCGGCTCAAGGTTGACCCATCCTTCCATCCTTCCGAGGTGGGTGAAATGAGGACCCAGACTGTGGGGGCGATATGCTGACTCTGTAAACCGCTTAGAGAGGGCTGAAAGCCCTATGAAGTGGTATATAAGTCTGCTATTGCTATTGCTAACTTGTATTTCTCATCTGAATAATCTTTCAAATATGCTGAGATTTTAGCCATCTCTGCTAAATTTACTACTTTTAGCGTCCTTTCTTGAATAATAGGCAATTCTTCCTTCTTCCAGCAATCTTGCTGCCATTATTAAATTCAAAATCAAATTAGTCTCTATAACTGTACAGTCTGTAATTATACCTAGCAAAAACAACTGAGGAGTGGACTTTATCCACCATACATGATAATACATAGCATCATCACAATCACATCTCCAATTATAAATTCAGATACATACAAGCTAACTGTTTAGGATCTAATTACCATCTACAAAACATCATAAAAATTATCTCACAAGTTTTAAGTTTGCCTAAATTTTACATTTCTTACCCAAATCTTTTCCCATGTTTCCATCATTATTAAACAAAGTTATTAATTACCTTTAACATATACACTGTTTTGATGTACTTTTATGTTCAAATGCCAATTTTTAAATTTCTGAATTCAGGAGTTTTTCTAATGTGGGCTGATGAGGGAAGAATTTCTCAGGGAAGGCAGAATGTGCCTACAAAACATGAAAGGTTACGACAATCAGAGGAAAAATGATTGTAGTCTTGAACAATATTTCAGTGCAGGTAGTCCTGGATTACAACAATTTCGGCAAGACAATTGTTAAGTGACTTTGTCGCGCTTTATGATTTTTGCACAGTTCTTTAAACAAATCACTGCGGTTGTTAAGTGAATCTTGTGGTCATTAAATGAATCTGGCTCCCCTCATTGACGTGGCTTGTTGGAAGCCAGTCGGGAAGGTTACAAATGGGTATCACCTGACCCAGGAACAGTGCAATTGTCGTAAATATATGCCAGTTGCTACGTGCCCAAATTTTGATTGTGTGGTCATGGGTAAGTGGCAACGGTCATAAGTGTGAAAAACGAGCATGTCCCTTTTTTCAGTGCCGTTGTATTTTGAAATGGTGATTAAACAAATAGTTGTTAAGTTGAGACTGCATATATCTCATTTTAATGCACTTTTGTACTTAACAAAAATATACATATAAATGAATATTCCAAAGCTTCCGGTAAAAAAAAAAAGTAGCAATAGCAGTTAGACTTATATACCGCTTCATAGGGCTTTCAGCCCTCTCTAAGCGGTTTACAGAGTCAGCATATTGCCCCCAACAACAATCCGGGTCCTCATTTTACCCACCTCGGAAGGATGGAAGGCTGAGTCAACCTTGAGCCGGTGAGATTTGAACAGCCGAACTGCTGAACTGCAGTCAGCTGAAGTAGCCTGCAGTGCTGCATTTAACCACTGCGCCACCTCGGCTCTTAACTTTAATACTTAAAAGTATTGTTCCCTTCAGCTTCCACTAGATGGCAGACCAGATTTTCTGTTTTTTTTCTCCGGTATATAACATGGAATTATCCCAAGAGGGGTGTAGCAGTTACCGATCAACCAAGTCAAACCAAGATTAAAACTGGATCTTCAAAGAAGTTTAAGAATGTTATTTCTAACCAAAAGGAAGCTATTCATTCAGGAGGAGCATTATGTTAGGTAAGCTCCCCATTGGGAGAGCGAGTGCCTTCAGAGAAGCGTTGTGAGAGTTGTGTTGGAGAACACACAAACCAGCATACAGAGACACTGCAGTTTAAATAGGCTTTGACTTTCGTGGAAATAGAGGTATCAGAGTCCATCAAACAGCCAAGTCATACACGGATAAGACAGTCAGTCATCAATGTCTTTCAGTTAAGGGATAATCCAAATAACATAGTCCAGTATCATATAATCAGTTCGGCATTCAAAGTTTGCTAGCAGTTGCAAAAACTTAAAATAGCTCAATAGTTCTAACAGCCAGCTTCCAAAACACTCAGTTCAGATCAGTCCAGCATCTAACAAACAGAGCTAACAGTCATTCTGGCTCCCTCTTATGGCCGATTGAGGAAAACAGCAACCAATCACATTTTACAGTATGATTTAAAGAAACAGATATAACATTGCTATATGATTTATATATTGCCAACCCAACCGTTAGAATTATATTCCTAACACATTAAAAGGGCCTCAAATGATATTGAAATGCCGCCAATTGTCTTACTTGAAGAAAATGTGAGGAATTCTGATTTTGGATGAATTCACCATTGAGGTATAATGCTGGCAGGGTTCCTTCCTAAAGTAAGGTGACCAGATTTTCAGACTGGTAAAGAGGGACACCTTTGACCGGGGGGGGGGGGGGGGCTTGATTAAAATTTTTATACGGAGCAACAAAAAATTTCATATAACGCAAAAATAGTATTGTAATACTTTTTTTTATTTCAACATAACTAAAATTTACAAATATAAATTGTAACTGTTGCCAAACATCAAAATTTTGATCACGTGACCATGAGGATGCTGCAACGGTTGCTAAGTGTGAAAATGGTCGCTAAGTGTGAAAAATGGTCATCAGTCACTTTTTTCAATGCCATTGTAACTTTGGTCACTAAACCCATTATACAACCTTTCTTGCCACAGTTCTTAAGTGAATAACTGCAGCTGATAAGTTAGTAACGTAAGTGAATCTGGTTTCCCCATTTGACTTTGTCAAAAGGTCACAAAAAGCAATTACATGACCCCAGGACACTGAAACCATCATAAGTACGAATCTGTTGCCATACATCAAAATTTTGAACACGTGACCATGAGGATGCTGCAACGGTTGCTAAGTGTGAAAATGGTCGCTAAGTGTGAAAAATGGTCATCAGTCACTTTTTTCAATGCCATTGTAACTTTGGACACTATACCACCTTTCTTGCCACAGTTCTTAAGTGAATAACTGCAGCTGGTATTTTGTATTTTGGATAGAATATTTTTTTAAATAGTCTAAGACAATTTAAAAAAAGAATCCACACAGAATAAATTGAAGTAAAACATTTCAAACTATTCCACACAGAATAAATTTAAGTAAAACTATTTTTAAAAATTCTATGCACAATATATTTCAAAGTATTGTGCATAGAATTTTTAAAAATGGTTTCACTTCAATTTATTTTGGATAGAATCTTTTTTTAAATAGTCTAAGACAATTTAAAAAAAAGAATCCACACAGAATAAATCTATTTTAAAAAATCCTATGCACAATAAATAAAATATTATTTTAAAATACATTAAAAAAATAAAAGAAAAAAACCCGGCTCACTTACCAGCAGGCAGACACTCCAAGTCAATCCAGAATGATGTAGATGTTAATACAAAGAACTGAGCAAATTAAAATGGTGAAATTATTAGTCCCAGGGAAATATTTTTCAAAGAAACTTTGCCACCATTTTTTCCACACAAGCCGATCTCCAACCTCCGTGCCCCTCCCCTCCGGAAAATCCAGGAAGGAACACTCGCAACTTCTCTAGCCAAGTATTTCCTGGAGCTCTATGGTACTGGGTCATCTTTTCTTATAAAATGAGGTAAAAGGGCAGGGGGGGGGTCCGTTTTGTTGCTTTAGCGTTTTAATATCTTCAATGAAAGTACTGAGACAGAGAGAGGGTTTAGACAGAGTGTCTTTTGTCTTGCCCTGTTTAGGATTTCTTAAGCAAATCCACTGGGCTTTCAACATGAAGCCAGAAAATCGGGACTTTTTTAAAATGCCCCGGGACACGGGACAAATTGTTAGAAATCGTGACTGTCCCGCCGAAATCGGGATGTCCGGTCACCTTATCCTAAAGTTTCAACACCAAAAACCGGGAATAAAAGCTGCCCTCATCCAGTGGTTTGAGAAACCTCTCGAATAAAGTAAGGAAAAAAATAATTCCTTTATAAACAACAGGAAGAATAGATTGGAGTTAAAACCTGGAAATGTATGACGAAACCATATCTGCTTATGAAGATGCACCTGAATGGCTTTTGAATATGGCCTTCAAATTTCTCAGAAAATTGTTACCAAACAAAGTTTTATTAAGACAGAAGAGGGAATTCATCAAATGCATGACAAGAAGCCCACACCACTAATATTCCATTCAAATCATTTGGAAATGAAATCAAATATAGTTTTGGGCCTATCCCCCCTTATTATTTCCGGAGTGGCGTTTAGAGATCTGCAAGGGAATGCAAAATAAGTCAACATATTAACCGCAAACCAAGCCCTGTTCCTTTTTTTTTTCATGCATTGCAGTTCCCATTCTGACCAACACACACACACACACACACACACACACACACACAAACACACACACACACCTAGACAATCCAAGATCCAGTCATGTTTGCTGTTGAAAATGTCTCTTTCCCACTTCGAAAAGGAATATAAATCCCTTCCCAGTTGCTCACAACCTTGTAGTTGTGATTGTCCGATTTCCATTGTCCGGGTTGGTTGGTTTTTTGGAAGGAGTCGGCCCATTTACCACATTCAACTGTTGAATAAGAGGCATACGGGTGAAGGTAGCTTAATCATTAACCTGCGAACAGGTGGGGCAGAAAACAAATGTGCCCGTGTAGCTGGAAACTTCAGGAAGGATTCATAAAAACAAGGGATTAGCTGACTCTGCTTGGAAAAAGTTGGACGAATTGCTATCCAGATGGCCTCCTTCCCTCCATAAGAACATTAACTTAAGAGACTGGGCTGAGGATTCGGCCATTACTGAGGGATGATTGTAATGCAATGAATAGTTCCTTTCATCTTCCAGCCCTTGTCCATCCTCGGCAACTTTAACATTTGTGGACTTCAACTCCCAGAATTCCTCAGCCAACCATGGTCATTAAGTGAATCCAGCTACCCATATTGACTTGACTGTGTCAGAGGTCGGCTGGGAAGGTCACAGACGGTGATTGCTTTACCCTGCGGTGTTTCAGCTGTCAAAAAGACATGTCGGTTGCCAAGCCGGCTGGGGAATGCTGGGAGTTGAAGTCCGCAGGTCTTAAAAGTTGCCAACGTTGAAGACCTTTGCTGTAAAATGTAAACATAGACTAAGATTTAGCCTTGGAGAGGGAGCCAAGGATGAAGGTACATGTCTCTCTTTAGCAAGGAGTAATCTGTCTCTCTATACAGAAAGACAGATCATTCCTTGCTAAAAAGAGACATCTGTCGGTCTCCCTCCCTCCCTCCCTCTCTCCCATCTCTATAACCTAACTATCACTTATTTATCTCTGTCTGTCTGTTTGTCTGTCTGTCTTTCTGCCTGCCTGCCTGCCTGCCTGCCTCTGTCTGTCTGTCTGTCTGTCTATCTATCTATCTATCTATCTATCTATCTATCTATCTATCTCTATCTATCTATCTATCTATCTATCTATCTATCTATCTATCTATCTATCTATCATCTATATCATCTATCTATATCTATATCTATTTCTTTCGATCTACAGTATTTCTATCTGTCTGTCTGTCTATCATCTATCTATCTATCTATCTATCTATCTATCTATCTATCTATCTATCTATCTATCTATCATCTATCTATCATCTATCTATCATCTATATCATCTATATCTGTCTATCTATCTTTCTATCTACAGTATCTGTATCTATCTATCTATCTATCTATCTATCTATCTATCTATCTATCTATCTAACATCTATCATCTATATCATCTATCTATATATGTCTATCTATTTCTTTCGATCTACAGTATCTCTATCTGTCTGTCTGTCTATCATCTATCTATCTATCTATCTATCTATCTATCTATCTATCTATATCTGTCTATCTATTTCTTTCGATCTACAGTATATCTATCTATCTATCTATCTATCTATCTATCTATCTATCTATCTATCTATCTATCATCTACCTACCTACCTACCTACCTACCTATCTGTCTCTATATATCCTTCCATCATCCATCCATCCATCCATCCAGACTCCCTAACATTTCTGGGCAACTTCCAATTATTTTAAAAAAAGAACAAGACAAAACCAGAAAAAAAAAAATCTTGAGTGGTCTGAAGATAAGCATCTAAACAGAAAATCCATCATCCTGACCCAATAGCTTCCTGAAAATCACCAAGTCACAGCCATCTGAATTTCCCTGCTACAGTTTTCTGAGCGTTGGCAATTTTAAGACATGGACTTCAACTACCGGAACTCCCCAACTGACTTCACCAGCTGGGGAATCCTTGAAGTCCAAATGTGTTAGGACAGGGGTGTCAAACTTGGGGCCTGGATTCGGCCCGCGGAGTGCTTAGATCTGGCCTGCGGGGCCGCCCTGGAAATAGTCAAGAACCAGCCCGCAGTGCCTCTGCCAGCAAAAACGGAGCTCGCGAGGGCCGCGTGAGGCCTTCCTCAGCTTTGTTCTTGCTGGCAGAAGGTTACAAGAGGCCATCCTATCTGAAAATGGAGCTCACGAGGACCACACGTGGTCCCCCCGAGCTCCATTTTCACTGGCAGAGAGTTGCAGGAGGCTGTCCCAGCTGAAACCGGAGCTCTGGAGTCTGTTTTCACTGGCAGAGCATTCCAGCCGGCACAGGCGTGCCCCCCCCCAACACAAATGATGTCATGCTGGCCACACCCTCCGGACCCCTTCGAAGCCAAACACAACCCTGATGCAGCCCTCAATGAAACCGAGTTTGACACCTCTGTGTTAGAGTTACCAAGGCTGAGAAACCCTGCTCCAGATAGTTTTCGGATAACCAAACTGTACCTTTCTAACCTTTGGATGAACAGACAATTTATTCCTCATGCATGTCCAGAGACTAAAATAAAGAAAAGACAAGATCCACCTGGATTTTTAGAAGGAGTTGGTCAACCTCTGATGTAATCAAAGTCTTGCTTGGCAACAATGGCTATCCAAATTCTCCTGGGAAATCACAGATGAGTGGGATAGTCACATTTTTTTTCCTATAACCTATCCTCCATATCCTGAATAGCAGAAAATGTGATTATAAGGGTTGGGAAAAAGGAACACGAGATTAATCTCGTGGCTAATAATAAAAATATTATAAATAAATCAATAGAAGTAATTCATGACTGCCAAGTTTCTGTTCCATTTGGGCGTTTAAGATGATTTATAACTGCCTTTCATGTCACTCTTATCAGGGTAAAACAACAGTACTTCCCATATATGGCAGAGGACTTCTCAATCTTTCTGGGGCAAAGGATGAGCTTCATCTAACATTCCGTTGGGGGAGAAAGAAGTTAGAATTTGGAACGTCCAAATGAGTCCTGTCTCTATATTGCAGGATTTTTCAATACATAGCTGTGTGGAAGCATCACACGTGACAGAAGCAGCTGTAAGAACCTCAAAAAGCAGGGAAACCGACAAAGTTGTCCATGTGGCCTTCTTTAAGATGACCTCACTTCCAGCTAGAAGTTGGAAAGAGCAGACGAGGAGGCCTTGATTTCCTTCCTGGGGAAGTCATCAGAACTTTTCACCCTTCAGAGATTCACCAAGCCCTAAAGGAACTCGAATTGCCAAAATCAAATTCACAGGACATACAGCCCTCAAAGAAATAATCTTTCTTTCTTTCTTTCTTTCTTTCTTTCTTTCTTTCTCTTTCTTTTATTTTTACACACACAAAATACACACAAACAAAACTTAGACATAAACTACACTTACAGTGGAACTTTCCATTGCTTCTGATAGCAGTTTCAATTCTCCTTATGTTATTTCCCCTTCTCATATATTTCATTTGTGTTTCATCATTTTAACCCTCTTATTTTACTTATCCATTTGATTTACCTCTAATAAGTTTCATCTCTCTTGGGTGCATATATGTACAAGGTAATCCTCCTTAACTTCTATTTTTGGCCTTTATTGGCTTCTTTCCTCCATCCACCTATACCATTTCCCCCATATCTGATAATATTCTGTATCTCGTGAGGGTGATCTGGCTGCGGCATCTGTCACCCCCATTGATCGCCAGGGTTGATTCGGCTGATCTGGCTGGCTAGGCAGGTGTCCCCTTCTTCCCTCACCGCTCCATGTGCGTCCCTCCCGAAGCTGCACACTCGGTGGAAGAAGACGACCATCCCAGATAGAAGGAGTGTACCAATTTCCGGTCAAGGGTATACTGTCAGCGTTCCAAGTCTCATGTAGAATTAAATCAGAGTCCAAGGCAAAACGATCCTTAAAGTTCCAATTTAATAAAGCAGACATCTTAGCACATCTGTTTTAATCCCAATTCTGGAAATGACATCAGAATCCCACCCAGTTAAAAGTTCATGATCTTGTCCCCACACTCACAAATCCATCACATGGTCCAATCTTCTTCTTCCATGCTGGCGTCTCCACCCAGCTGCTTCCGGTCAGGTATAAAAGTGCAGAGACAAAAGATGACCTTGAGCTTCTAGAAAGAATGAAAACAATACATTCCACAATCCTATTCCTTTCTATTCCCCCCTCCCATCAACTATACTAATGAAACAGCATAATGAAATAAGAGAAAGTGTGGCAGGCCAAAATTCTAAAAAGAATATAACTGCGCTCCCCTGCTAGAATCACCAAACAAGCTGAAGGAAATTTCTAATGAACCAGTAGAACCACTTGCCTCCAGAAGTTGTGAATTCTCCAACACTGGAAGTATTTAAGAAGAGATTGGATAACTATTTATCTGAAATGATGTAGGGCTGTTTTCCTGCCTGAGCAGAGGGTTGGACTAGAAGACCTCCAAGGTCCCTTCCAACTCTGTTATTCTATTCTATATTCTGCTCGTACAATGACCTGGTTTATGCTGGGAAATCTAGGAGAACCCAGTATCAGAGACAAACTCTGAGGTGAGGAACATTCATTACAGGTATTTGTTGACTTAAAGCCTTTTGTTAATGGCCTTTTGAAATTACATCGCCACTGGAAAAAAGTGACTTATGACTGATTTTCACACTTATGACCATTGCGGCATCCCTGTGGTCACATCATCAAAATTCAGATGGTTGGCATTTGACATGTATTGATGTTGGTTTCAGTGTCCCATGGTCATACGTTCTACATGGGGCTACCCTTGAAAAGCGTTCGGAGACTACAGCTAGTCCAGAATGCAGCCGCGCGAGTGATTTTGGGTGTACCGAGATATACCCGTATTACACCTGTCCTCCGCGAGCTACACTGGCTGCCAATTGGTCTCCGAATTCAAGGTGTTGGTTATTACCTTTAAAGCCCTACATGGCTTAGGACCAGCCTATCTGCGAGACTGCCTACTGCCATACACCTCCCAACGGCCGATAAGATCCCACAGGGTGGGCCTCCTTCGGATACCGTCATCCGGACAGTGTCAGCTGGCGGGCCCCCGGAGGAGAGCCTTCTCTGTGGCTGCTCCGACCCTGTGGAATCAGCTACCCCCAGAGGTCCGGACCTTACCCACTCTCATGACCTTCAGGAAAGCCGTTAAAACCTGGCTGTTCTGGCAGGTCTGGGGCTGTTGACTTTAGTATTAAGGTCCAGCCCCGATTAGAGCGTATGTGTGTTGTGAATTTTAAACTATTTTTTTTACTTATTTTGCTTTTCTTTTTTTCTTCTTTCGTTGTAAGCCGCCCGGAGTTCTCCGGGATTGGGCGGCCTATAAATTTAATAAATGAATGAAATGAATGAATCATCTTTTGCGAATGTCTGGCAAGCAAAATCACTGGGGAAGCTGTTACTAACTTAATATGTGATTCACTTGACAACTGTGGCAAGAAAGGCCATAAAATGGGGCAAGATTCATTCAGCGACTATCTCAGTTAGCAGTGGCAATTGTGGGGTCAGTTATGGTTGTTAAGTCAAGAACTTCCTGTACAATAGCAAAACTGCAATAGATGGGACCAGTAGTCTCACTTCATAAGCTTGCTCAGAGGTAAGATTGGAACTTGGAGATGTATATATTTCTATAGATAGATGCTCAGGGCTGCCATTGTTAGTCTTCTGCTGGAATATGGGTGGGGTTTTTTTGTATCTATAATCAGACTAACTTAGCAAGAATTGTGTTTTGTTAGTTTTCAAGTTTCAGTAATGGTCTGGGTGAATCTTGGCCCACGCTAAGATTATAGTTGGGTTTGTAGCAGGCTGGATCACAATCTCATTTCAGCCTAGTTCCAAATTTTGTGTGAACTTGGATGGCCATGAAGTTTGTTGTTAGTTGCGAAGTCCTGTCCAACCCATCGCAACCCCATGGACAACATTCCTCCAGGCCTTCCTGTCCTCTACCATCCTCTGGAGTCCATTTAAGCTCACGCTGACTGCTTCAGAGACTCCATCCAGCCACCTGATTCTCTGCCGTTCCTTTCTTCTTTTTCCCTCCATCGTTCCCAGCATGAGGCTCTTCTCCAGGGAGTCCTTCCTTCTCATTAGGTGGCCAAAGTACTTGAGTTCCCTCTTCAGGATTTGGCCTTTTCAAGAGCAGTCAGGGTTGATCTCCTCTAGAACTGACCGGTTGGATGGCCTTGCAGTCCAAGGGACTCGCAGGAGTCTTCTCCAGCACCAGAGTTCAAAGGCCTCCATTCTTTGGCGCCTTTCTTATGGTCCAACTTTCACAGCCATACATTGCAATTGTGAAAACCATAGCTTGGCCGGGTGATGTCTCTGTTTTTCAATATGCTGTCTAGATTTGCTATAGCTTTCCTTCCCCAGGAGCAAGCATCTTTTAATTGCTTGGCTGCAGTTCCCATCTGCGGTGATCTTGGAGCCCAGGAAAACCAAATCTGTCACTACCTTCATTTCTTCCCCATCTATTTGCCGGGAAGTGAGAGGACCGGATGCCACGATGTTAGTTTTCTTAATCTTGAGTTTCTAGTCAACTTTTGCACTCTTCTTCTTCACCTTTAGCATCTTTAGTTCCTCTTCACTTGGAGAAAGCTACAGAGATGCTTTCCCCAAACACCATCACTCTACTTTCTACATCACAACCCAAGGATACTTCTAGGAAGCAGTAACTATTGTTTTGCAAGAATCCAATCCGGATCGGTTACCGGGTACCAGAGGCTTAGTCTGCTGAGGTTTCGGACTTGTGCTGAAGCCCATTCTCAGAGAACTTCTCTCTCACCAGAATGTGTGAGAGGCTCCAGTTCGAGTCCAAAAGCTTGGAAAAACGAAACCTCTGGTCCTGGTGACCAACCCAGTATGGATCCTGCAACGTTATCTTGAGACACGTATATTTCCCTTCACTCTTAAGAATCATCGTTTTGTTTGGAAGTGGCAAAGTCTAACCCCATTTGAATGCTACCAGGAACTATTTTGGCATGTCATTAGCTAATGAATAATTTCCCTACGCAAATCCATCATCAGGTCTATAAAAAGGGAAAAGAGAGGGGTTGGATTTGAAAGGATCGCATCTGCCGGATTTCAGATCTGTAGGTAAGTTGCGATGAATTTCTCTCTCTTTCAGCACAGAGGGTGGTCATCCACTCTCTTGTATTATTACTTTTCTCTCCTTGTGTCTGTTTTCCACATCCAGATTAGCACTAGCAATAGCAGTAGACTTATATACCGCTTCATAGGGCTTTCAGCCCTCTCTAAGCGGTTTACAGAGAGTCAGCATATTGCCCCCAACAATCTGGGTCCTCATTTTACCTACCTCGGAAGGATGGAAGGCTGAGTCAACCCTGAGCCGGTGAGATTTGAACCGCGGAACTGCTGATCTAGCAGTAGCCTGCAGTGCTGCATTTAACCACTGCACCACTACTTCAAAAGCTGCCAAATTATTTTGTAGGTGGATTTCTGAATCTGTTAGAGGCAGATTTCTAAATTTACTCGTGTGGGATTTTCAAACCTGAACTGGTCCAGGGCTAAATAAATGAGGGAAGAGAGTGAAAAGTGAATTCAGTGGGTTTGCATATTTCTCGCAGAAACAATAGAAAATGTAATGCTGGTTACATGCTGGGAAAGAATGGACAGACAACTTATTTAAAATATGTGGAAATTCCCCACCCTTCTTTATTGAAAGTTCCTGGAGCTCAGCACTCACAATTGGACTTTTTAAAACCTGGAAGCTCACGTTGACATTTTGCGCTAACCAGAAATGATTCAGCCAGAAATAGCAGTAGACTTATATACCGCTTCATAGGGCTTTCAGCCCTCTCTAAGCGGTTTACAGAGTGAAGTCAGCATATTGCCCCCAACAATCTGGGTCCTCATTTTACCCACCTCGGAAGGATGGAAGGCTGAGTCAACCCTGAGCCGGTGGGATTTGAACCGCTGAACTGCTGATCTAGCAGTAGCCTGCAGTGCTGCATTTAACCACTGCGCCACCTCGGCTCCTACCGAAATTATTTACCATGTGGCAAAGCAGGCAGATAATAAATTTTAGAAATAAATACATCTTCCAATCATACAAATAGCACTCATCTGCCCATTGCCAACCCTGACTTCTATTCTCCCAGTGATTGTGAAATCCTGTGGCACATTTTAAAGGTCACCGTTTTAATTCAAGGATGACTTAGTTATCACTCCTCTTGAACGTCTTCGTTTTAAAACCAACAGAAAGCAAAATCATACTTCTTTGTAAGATGAAAGGCCTGTTTTGAAGCCAAAGGATGAAATATGTGTTTTTTCACACAACAGAAACCATCCCCTCGTTGGAGTGGCTGCTGAATTCAGTTCTGTTTATTCTTCACCCCAAGAAATCATGAAGGGAGATTTCGTCCTCTGCCTTATTTTTATTCTCCTCCCTTGGGTCCACGGTGAGTCCTTTCAACCCTGAATTTTTGGGTTTGTGCTAGGCATGTGAATTCCTCGGCAGAGGGTTACAAATGGATTATATAGGCCTTAAGTAAATGCAATTCTAGCTTACGCCCTTTGTTTAGGGATCGTTTGAAGTTTCACAGGCACTGAAAAAAAATGTGATTTATACATCCAGTCCTTACACCTGTTCTGACCGAGGCTTCCTAAGAGCATGAAGCAAACTCCTTGTCCTGAAAAAGAAAACCCTTTTATTAATTGACTGTGAATTCTGCTCATTCACATCCAGCAAAGTCTTTTAAGGGAGGATTTACGGTCACAGACCTTATCGGGCTTGGAGAGCTGCCAGGCCGAGATCTGCAAAACTTGGCAAGGAGTCTCGGAGAGTCACAAATCAATTAAGCGAACTAATTGTCTTCTGCAAACTCCACTCCCCCTTCGCTCTTCTTTTATTTCCTCTGGGAGGGGCCATTCATCGTCCACCTTCACTCCCAAGTCGACCCCTGTTCTTTAGCTGTTCCCTTCGTCTGGCAACTCTGCACATGCGCACACTGGGAACAGGCTCCAGCTCTTCATATGCCCTACTGATCTCCAACTCTGAAGGCAGCTGATAACTGTCAGACGGCTCTGGCCCCCTTTCTGCCTCATCAGAACCTTCCCCAGACTCCAGGACTGGCCCATGTTCCTCCCCAACCCTCCTCACTGTCTGAATCTGCTGGCCGCTGGTGGGCCATAACAGCACCTACGGTTGCCCCAGCCTCCCCACAGTCACACAAATTTTGGGTGCACGTATTTTGCAAACGTTGCAGCCTTCCAGGGTAAAGTGATGCCCATTTGTGACCTTCCAAGGTGACTTCCGACAAGTGGTCAATAGGGGTTGTTGGGTTGACTGAATGGCCAGGTGATTCCCTTAACAACGGCAGTGGTTTGTCTAAGGACCGTGGCTAAAAGGGGGTGGGGGGAACGGCCACAATTTGTTTAATAACCGTCTTGCTTAGCAGTGGGAATTCTGGTTCTAATTGGGGTCGCAACAAGGGTGAGTTGTTGCCGGTTTTACTGCCATGCCCCTGCGCTGGTCAATGTAAATTGTCTGTGCACGCACAGTCACTATAAATCAAAAGGGCGGTGGCCCAGCAGGGGCAAGGGAAACCGGTTTGGGGGGGGGGGAACGTGGCAGGCCTGGGTTGCTGCCGGTTTTGCGAACCAGGCCTGAATTCCACTACTGTTTCAGCCGAACCAGGCCGAACCGGGAGCAACCCACCTCTGGTTCATAAGTAGAGGATTATCTGTGCCGTTCTTTTGTCCCTTGCTGTAGAACCGTCAGCTCATAATATAGGCAAACCCCAGGAGAGGAAGGAGGAAGCAAAAATTAGTGCGTGGAAGTTTTTCAGAGCTGCCTTCTTGAGTGGGCATTTCCAATTCAACAGATTAGCAGATTCGGAGAATTGGAAGGGACCTTGTAGGTCATGGAGTCCAACTCCCCCCTGCCCAAGCAGGAGATCCTACACCATTTATAGGTATAGGTATAGGTGCTTTATTTGTATGCCACCCTTTTCCCTGGGGGGACTCAGGGCGGCTCACAGCTCAGAGGGAAGGGAGGACAAACCAGATTAAACACATAAGACAATACATCGTTAAAAGCACAACATTCATACAATTCGGGCGGGGTTGAGGTCTTTAGCCCCAGGCCTGTCGGGACAGCCAGGTTTTAAGGGCTATGCGGAAGGTCTGGAGGGTGGTGAGGGTACGAATCTCCACGGGGAGTTCGTTCCATAGGGTCGGAGCTGCCACCGAGAAGGCTCTCCTCCGCGTGGTTGCCAGTCGACACTGACCGGCTGATGGAACTCGGAGGAAGCCTAATCTATGACAGATGGCAGTCCAAGCTCTTCTTGAAAACTTTCAGGGGTCCAAAGATCAAGGCGTCCTTGCATCTGGAGATGAGAAGCATCACATTCCCCCCACCCCAAAATAACTCTCTCTCTCTCTCTCTCTCTCTCTCCCTCTCCCTCTCGCTCTCCCCCCCTCTCTCTCTGCAGGAGCGGTAAATACAATCAATATGACCTGTGTTTCATGTCCTCTTGGAAGCCCCAAATGTGGACTTAATTGCACAAGTCCTGCAGCCTGCGTTGCTTTGACAGAAAGCAATACATTGGGTAAGAGTACTGAATCTCATTGGATGCCATGCGCATAGTGGTTAAGCTGCAGTAGTTAAGGTGCTGGCCTAGAAACTGGGAGTCTGTAAGTTCTAGCTCTGCCTCTGGGCTAATCACCAGGAGACTGTGAATTCTAGACCCTCCTTAGGCATGAAAGCTGGTTGGGTGACTTTGGGCCAATCACCAGGAGACTGTGAGTTCTAGTCCCTCCCTAGGCATGAAAGCTGGTTGGGTGACTTTGGGCCAATCACCAGGAGACTGTGAGTTCTAGTCCCTCCCTAGGCATGAAAGCTGGTTGGGTGACTTTGGGCCAATCACCAGGAGACTGTGAGTTCTAGTCCCTCCTCAGGCATGAAAGCTGGTTGGGTGACTTTGGGCCAATCACCAGGAGACTGTGAGTTCTAGTCCCTCCCTAGGCATGAAAGCTGGTTGGGTGACTTTGGGCCAATCACCAGGAGACTGAGTTCTAGTCCCTCCTTAGGCATGAAAGCTGGTTGGGTGACTTTGGGCCAATCACCAGGAGACTGTGAGTTCTAGTCCCACTTTAGGCATGAAAGCTGGTTGGGTGACTTTGGGCCAATCACCAGGAGACAGTGAGTTCTAGTCCCACTTAGGCATGAAAGCTGGTTGGGCGACTTTGGGCCAATCACCAACAGATGATGATCTAATCCTGAGTTAGGCATGACAGTCCGCTAGTAGACTTTGGGCCTATTGCCCTTGTTTAGCCCAATTCACAGGGTTGTTGTTGCGGGGAAAATAGGAGAAGGAAGGAGTATGTATTGTACGCTCACTGCCCAGAGTTATTTATAAAGTAATAAAGTCAGGATAAAACTCAAATAAATGGATAATACTCAGTAGAATCTTCAGCTAAGAAGAGCTGAGGTGTTCTTCTATCAAAGCTAATGGGATAGCTCTGTTCTTCTCTATCTGTTTTTCATTCATTCTTCCCAGGTGGAAATGTCAAACCCAGTGGATCATACCAAGGATGCATTGACCCAAAGGATTGTAGACCTCTGGCCTTCACCTTGACCACAGCTGCTGGACGTTACATCCAAAGCAATATGGCCTGTTGCTCAAAACCTCTGTGCAATGAAGGGTTAACTCTAACTGGTTGGTATTTCCTGGGCTTTGTTTAAAAGAGAAAACTATAACATAAGAATGCTATTCCTTTATGTAATCCTATTTAAAATATACATTGACAAGGAGGGGAAAAACAGAGAGCTTCTCAAGAAAGAGAAATCAAGTTTACAAAGCCTCTAAATTAATATTTGGAACAGATCAAAAGTAGTCTTATTAAAGCCACACAATCACTGACTTTCTATAGCAGGGATGGCTAACCTTTTCGGCACCGAGTGCATGCGCGCGCCCATCTGGCGTGCAACCTGGAAGAGGAGCTTCCCAGGGGGCGTGCACTCGCTGGAAAATGAACTTTCGGTTTCCGGCACACGCATGCACTCCGCCCAGCTAGTCTTCCGGTTACTGGCGCAAATGCTCCCTGACAATCAGTTGGCTGGCGCAAATGCTCATGCCAGAAAACGGAAGACCAGCTCTTCAGTTTCCGGCACTGCCGCACGCTCGAAGGCCAGCTGATCGTCACACGCATGCGCACCAGAAACCCAGAAGAGGAATGGGCAACACTGCCCGTGCCAAGCGACATGAACACTTTGGGCACTCGTGCCATAGATTTGCCATCACGGTTCTACAGGGAAAAGTAAACATCAGAAACGATGAAGATTTCTGTTACGCAGCTTCCAAGCAAATCAAAAGTCTAGTATTTCTATTCTATTCTATTCTATTCTACTCTACTCTACTCTACTCTACTCTACTCTACTCTACTCTATACTCTACTTTCTACTCTTCTCTACTGTACTCTATATTCTATTCTATTCTATTCTATTCTATTCTATTCTATTCTATTCCACTCCACTCCACTCCACTCCATTCTGCTTTTACTCTACTCTACTGTACTCTATATTCTATTCTATTCTATTCTATTCTATTCTATTCTATTCTATTCTATTCTACTCTACTCTACTCTACTCTACTCTACTCTACTCCACTCTGCTCCACTCAGCTCCACTCAGCTCCACTCAGCTCCACTCCACTCCACATTCTATTCTATTCTATTCTATTCTATTCTATTTTACTCTACTCTACTCTACTCTACTCTACTCTACTCTACTCTACTCTACTCTACTCTACTCTACTCTACTTTACAGTCTACTCTACTCCACTCTACTCCACTCCACATTCTACATTCTACATTCTACATTCTACATTCTACATTCTACATTCTACATTCTACATTCTACATTCTACATTCTACATTCTACTCTATTCTATTCTACTCTACTCTACTCTACTCTACTCTACTCTACTCTACTTTACATTCTACTCTACTCTACTCCACTCTACTCTACTCTACTCTACTCTACTCTACTCTACATTCTACATTCTACATTCTACATTCTACATTCTACATTCTACATTCTACATTCTACATTCTATTCTATTCTATTCTACTCTACTCTACTCTACATTCTACTCTACTCTACTCCACTCTACTCTACTCTACTTTACATTCTACTCTACTCTACTCTACTCTACTCTACTCTACTCTACTCTACTCTACTCTACTCTACTCCACTCCACTCCACTCCACTCCACTCCACTCCACTCCACTCCACTCCACTCCCCTCCCCTCCCCTCCACTCTACATTCTACATTCTACATTCTACATTCTACATTCTACATTCTACATTCTACATTCTACATTCTATTCTATTCTATTCTATTCTATTCTATTCTATTCTATTCTATTCTATTCTATTCTATTCTATTCTATTCTATTCTATTCTATTCTATTGGCTCATTCCTGACTAAATATTTACCTCTGTCTTAGGGACAATGGATTGTTGAAGAAAATGATCACTCGATGCTCTATCCTGGATTTGTCTAGATTCTTGTCATTACAGCCTTAAATCAGAAGCATAGGAACTTCTCCCAAAGATAGTGGGGCCTTAAGACAATGAGGACAGAGGAACTATCATTTTTAACTGTACAACGCAACACTTTTTGTGCCCAACTTCTAAGGAGGACAACTCTACCCTGGCTCTTGACCCAGAGGCCCAATGCATATCTGTTAGAAATTCTGCTGATGGACCAATGTTTAAACTGGGACAAAAAAGGGAGAAATTTAGAATGGAACCAGCCAACGCCCACTCAAAGTAGCCTATTCAGAGTTGGATGGATCTTCATTAAAAAAAAAAACCTTTACAAGTCAATGGAAAACTGGTTAAAATACAATAAGTGTAAGGGAAGGCCTATATTTTTGTAGCCAATAGTTGACTTAGTGGTGGTATAGGATGCCTCATGTTGCCTAAGGGTAGTATTGAGAGTATCAAAAGATTCAAAACGGTACCTGGCTTCAAGATCAAAACTAAGAGTGTTGTGTGATCATGGCAGCAATCCTGATTTTTTGCCATTGAATGTACACCCAAGAGATATATTCCTTCCCACATGGATGCTAAGAAATCTATCTTGCTTTACAGTTCCCCCAGTTGGTACGTTGGAAAACGGGGTGTTTTGCCCAGCCTGTGAAATCTACAATCAAAAGTCGTGTGAAAGCAAAAGTCAAATTGCCTGCAAAGGAATTGAGGAGAAATGTATTACGCTCGCAGGAGACTCTATCGGTATTTCTTCAATTATTTCATCACCCATCCACCCCTTTCCCAATATACTGGCTAAAACCACATCACAATCAGGGGTGGGATTGAAAAAGTTTAGCCACCGATTCTCTGCCTGGTTGATGAGTGGGTGTGGCCATGGAGGCGTGGCCTAGTCAGCTTCCTGCACCATGGCGGGGGGGCTGCCTTCCCCCGGGTTACGGAGGCCCCTACAGAAGCCAGAAATGGGCCCTGGTACTTCCGGTAGGCCCATTTTTCACCCTCCCCAGGCTGTGAAGGCTTTCCGTGAGCCTCTGGGAGGGCGGAAATACCCGAATCCCACCCCTGACCATGATCTTAAAGCATGATTGGCTCAGGAATTCTGGGAGTTAAGGTCTATAACGCAATCCTAAGTTGCATTAACAGAGGGATACAATCAAGCTCTTGAGGTACTAATACCGCTCTACAAAGCCTTAGTAAGACCAGACTTAGATGATTGCAACTGATTTTGTTCACCACGCTATAAAAAAGATGTTGAGACTCTAGAAAGTGTGCGGAGAAGAGCAACCAGGATGATTAGGGGGGCTGGAGGCTAAAACATATGAAGAACGGTTGCAGGAACCAGGCTAGGCTAGAGAAGAGAAGGACCAGGGGAGACATGATAGCAGTCTTCCAGTATTTGGGGGGTCAAGCTATTCTCCAAAGCACCTGAAAGCCAGGCAAAGAATAATGGATGGAAACTGATCAGGGAGAGATTCAACCTAGACATAAGGAGGAACTTTCTGACAGTGAGAATCATCAATCCATGGAGCAGATGTTGCCTTCGGAAGTTGTGGGAGCTTCATCCCTGGAGGCTTTCAAGAAGAGACTGGACTGTCATTTGTCAGAAATGGTGTAGGATCTCCTGCTTGGGTGGGGGCTTGGATGACCAACAAGGTCCTCTCCAACTCTGTTAATCTGTAAAAGGGCCATCGTTCCGCACACCCTGCTGAAGGGTAAAATAAAAGAATCTACTTAGGAAGTTCTGTGTTGTTTGATTCTCACATGCAAGACAAATACTCCAGAGTTGAACCTGTATGTGTGAACTAGATCCAATTCCACAATTCCCCATGCAAAAGTGATCCCCGTGTTTGCACAAATGTAGCTCTGCTTATTTCTCTCGTTGCAGATAAGTCTCCGAATCAATCCTTCGCCATCAAGGGCTGTGCAACCGAGAGTGCCTGCAGCTTGCAACAGAATGACCTGGTGCCATTTGGAGGGAAGATATATAAGCTGAGTGCGAAAGCAGCTTGCACCGTCAGCGGTGTGTGGTGTGTGATTTCTTCCTCAGGCCTCATTTTTTCATCCCTTGCTGGAGTCCTCTTCTTCCAGAGCCTCTTGTGAAGTCACCTGGTTCTTCCTCTGTACTTGATAAAAAGGCCAACGTCTGGATGGTCTCCAGAATTGCAAATAAAATTTTCAAGTTCTTTTAATCCATGAGGTCTAGTGGTCTTTTTCCAGTCTCTCTGACACCACATTTTCACTCCTCTCTTTTTCTTACAAATTCATTTTCTCATTCTCCCTACCCTTCGTTGGTTTAGCAAAGTGTCTATTGGATTATTGGAAATGATTGTTGTTCTTGTTGTTAGTTACAAAGTTGTGTCCGACCCATCGCAACCCCATGGACAATGTTCCTCCAGGGCTTCCTGTCCTCTACCATCCTCTGGAGTCCATTTAAGCTCATGCAGACTGCTTCGATGACTCCATCCAGTCACCTCATTCTCTGTCGTCCCCTTCTTCTTTTGCCCTCCATCGTTCCCAGCATGAGGCTCTTCTCCAGGGAGTCCTTCCTTCTCATTAGGTGGCCAAAGGATTTGAGTTTCCTCTTCAGGATCTGGCCTTCTAAAGAGCAGCCATGGTTGATCTCCTCTAGGACTGACCAGTTTGATCACCTTGCAGTCTAAGGGACTTGCACGAATCTTCTCTATAATACTTAAGGAAAAATACACAGGATTTCTGGCATGGATCTCAAATCATCTGAATACGATTATTCTCCAATCCTCAAGGACTAACTGTACAAGACTGGAGAATAATCAATCACTTGGCAACCTTCAAAGTTATGATGGCCCTACCATGGATAAAACCTTTAGAAAGGTTTTCTAGCTGAGGGGCAACGTACAAATAAAATAAGATAAGTATTTTTAAATTGAGGTTTCCTCTTCAGAATTTAATCGATTAACGTGCCAAGCTAGATATGGGGTGGGATTAATATGTTATACAACCATCAAAATCTAATTTGATCTGGAGAGACTTTTAATCCTGGGATAATTTCAGCCAGTTGTGTCATATGAGCACTAAACCTCACTCCACAAAGGAGCAATTTTCAATGTTACCCTGTCAATTTTCCAAGAAAGAAGAAATTTAGGAAATCATATGGAACATAATTTGAGGAGCCTACGAAGATCCTTACCATCTCCTCTTATGATAATACTTTCTGGAGAAGACTGAATTAAATTTGGTGGAAGGAATAGAGTGGAATAGAGTAAAGAGCCGAGGTGGCGCAGTGGTTAAATGCAGCACTGCAGGCTACTTCAGCTGACTGCAGTTCTGCAGTTCAGCTGTTCAAATCTCACCGGCTCAGGGTTGACTCAACCTTCCATCCTTCTGAGGTGGGTAAAATGAGGACCCAGATTGTTGTTGGGGGCAATATGCTGACTGTAAACCGCTTAGAGAGGGCTGAAAGCCCTATGAAGCTGTATATAAGTCTATCTGCTATTGCTATTGCTATTGCTAAAGTAGAGTAGAGTAGAGTAGAGTAGAGTAGAGTAAAGTAGAGTAGAATATTCTTTATTGCCCAAACAACAAACAAGTAATACGATCATAAGATGCAAATAGGAGAAGGTAGTAGAAACGATGAGAATGATAATAGTAATAAAGCCATATTATATGGGTAAATATCCTTAAACATAAGAAGACAGTACTGTGGGAATTAGGTATTCTGCAGCATAATGGCAAGAGTGGGGAAAACTGTCTTTGGGTCTAGTTGCTTTGGCATACAATGCCTTATAGTGGCATCCCGAGGGGAGGGGTTGACACAGTCTATGTCCAACATGTGGCCTATTAGTCTAAAGATATCCTCTCAGTCACTCAGTGATCAAAAAAGTCATCATTGCACTTTCTGGAAATTACCCAATGACCAAATATGCCAGGAATATGTAAGAGTTCCTTAATCAAAAACTACATTTGAGGAAGGAGCGGTGACACCATCATTTCCTCTTGAGGTTTGAAGTTTATCCGTTGAAAACATTCAAATCTGGTCACTTTTCAATTTTTGAGCATTTTGACTTTGTCCTCATATAAGGCCTCCCAAGAGAGGTGGATTTCTAAAGGATTTAATGGTGGACTCTCACCCATTTCTTCCCCTTTCAAAGGGCAAGTGTTATAACTCATAATAGCAATAGCAATAGCAGTTAGACTTATATACCACTTCATAGGGCTTTCAGCCCTCTCTAAGCAGTTTACAGAGTCAGCATATTGCCCCCAACAACAATCTGAGTCCTCATACTCAGCAGTAGCCCCGGCCCTTTGGAACGAGCTCCCCGTGGAGATTCGTACTCTCTCCACCGTCCAAGCCTTCCGCATAGCCTTGAAGAACTGGCTCGCCCGTCAGGCCTGGGGATAAGGATAGTTACCCCTCCCGAATGATGAATGTATGTTGCCTACCATTTTATTACATGTCTTCTATCTTGATGTTTGTGTTCCCCCCTTCCCAGTTTTATGTGAGCCGCCCTGAGTCCCCTCAGGGAAAAGGGCGGCCTACAAATTCTAATAAAACTCAAAAACTCAAAACTCAAACTCATTTTACCCACCTCGGAAGGATGGAAGGCTGAGTCAACCTTGAGCCGGTGAGATTTGAACCACCGAACTGCAGCTAACAGTCAGCTGAAGTGGCCTGCAGTACTGCACTCTAACCACTGCGCCACCTCAGCTCTTCCCAAGTGACAGCTTACCTACACAAACCACACAATTAGTTCCTTCTTGGCATGGGTGCAGCAGAGTCAAGTTGGTTATGGAATGAGGTTGGTTTTGAGTAGCAGGAAGGAAACCCAAGACCTAATTCTCGGGACCAATCAGCTGCTCATACTGTCAAGATATATCTAGGTTTAAGGCTGGGGATCTGGAGTCAAAGATGAGTGATGCAGGAATCCCAAGTTGGCGTCAGATGGGTACAACTTGGTTCTGGAACTTGCTTTATGACCAGAGAAGACAGACACAGACTTCAACGGATAATTAGAACGGCAGAAAAAAACAATTGCTACCAACCTGCCTTCCATTGAGGACCTGTATACTTCATGAGTCAAAAAGAAAGCTGTGAAAATAGCAATAGCAGTAGACTTATATACCGCTTCATAGGGCTTTCAGCCCTCTCTAAGCGGTTTACAGAGAGTCAGCATATTGCCCCCAACAATCTGGGTCCTCATTTTACCCACCTTGGAAGGATGGAAGGCTGAGTCAACCCTGAGCCGGTGAGATTTGAACCGCTGAACTGCTGATCTAGCAGTAGCCTGCAGTGCTGCATTTAACCACTGCGCCACCTTGGCTCTACAGATATCTACAGACCCTTCACATCCTGGACATAAATGGTTTCAACTTCTACCCTCAAAACAATGGTATAGGGAACTGCACGTCAGAACAAGGAGACACAAGGACAGTTTTTTTCCTGAATGCCATCACTCTGCTAAACAACTAATTCCCACAACACTGTCAAATAATTAACTAAGACTGCATTACTATTATTCTTCTCATCCTCCCTAGTACCTATCTCTTCCCACTTATGACTATAACCATGTTGCTTGTACCTTTAAAATTTATATTGTTTCATTTGTTTCCTAGTATGATTTGATTGCTTATTAGTAACCCATGGCTATCACCAAGTGTTGTATCTTATGATTCTTGATGAATGTATTCTATTTTATTCTCCTTATGTACACTGAGAACATCTGCACCAATGACAAATTCCTTGTGTGTCCAATCACACTTGGCCAATGAAGAATTCTATTCTGTACTATTCTAAGTAACGGTCAACAAAGACTGGACACAGAACTCTGATCTTCCCTGTGGTTGGTGGAAGAAGCCACTGCTGTCATAATTGTGTTAGCCAATAGTATTTCCCCCCACTTTGAATAGAGTGTGTTATTTACCTTAACCTAAGAAAGACAGTGATAAGAAGAATTAAGAGACATATCCTTCGACACCGAAATGTAAACTAGCTCCCGGAGAACATGTAACTGGTGGCATGCAATGGGTATATAACTTTGGATCAGTAATGGCTTGCATGATTCCATACCTGATGCCCAAATTATGGAAAGAATTCCATGTAACTGACATCCTTGATCAGTGTGTGTTGGCTTAGGAGAATTCAATTGGTCTGATTTTCAGGTAAGCAGGGTTAATCCTAAACATTGTGAGTGGTGTCTGGGTCACCCACCTCTTAATAATAGGGGACATATCTGATTGCTAAGACTTTCTCTATGGGAAAGATGTATCTTAAATCTGTAGGCCAGGGGTATCAAACTCAAGGCCCATGGGCTGGATCTGGCCCATGGGGTGCTTAGATCCAGCTGGCGGGGCCACCCTGGAAACAGCGAAGGACCGGCTCGCGGTGCCTTCTGCCAATGGAAACGGAGTTTGGGAGGGCCTTGCTCTGGGCTCCGTTTTCGCTGGCAGAGAGCTAGCAAAACAAAACTAAAAGCAAAAGAAAAGAAAAGGAGAATTGTTTCCCCTTTTACATTTGAGCATCCAAGAAGGGCCAGGAAAGGAGAAGGGGAAAGAGGAAAGACAAAGAAGGAAAGATGGGAAGAGGCGAAGGAAGGAAAAAGAAAGAAAAAGGGGAAGGAAGAAGAAAGGAGAAGGAAGAGGGAAGGAAAAAGAAGAAAAGGAAAGGAGGGAGGGAGGGAGGGAGGGAGGGAGGGAAGGAAGGAAGGAAGGAAGGAAGGAAAGTCCTGTGGTAAAACACTTGGCCACCAGCAGATAGCAAGAGTCCTCTAGAGCAGTGGTCTCCAACCTTGGCAACTTTGTGGACTTCAACTCCCAGAGTTCCTCAGCCACTGCTCTAAAGGACAAGGGTTTTCTGCTCTCCCTGGTCTTGCCTTCCTCCTCTGGAGACAATGGAGACCCACCCAAGCCACCACAGGGGCTCCCAACATGAGTGATGTTGAGCTGGCCACACACCAACCCAGACCCCCCACCCCCCCGAGGTCAAACATAACCCTGATGTGGCTCTCAATGAAACTGAGTTTGACACCCCTGCTGTAGGCCGTGTAGGGCTTTATGATGGCAACCAGAACCTTAAGTTTCACTGGAAACAAGCTTGCAATCTGCACAGCTTCCCCTGCACAGCAGTGCGACATGGCAACATCACAACTGCCCATGAGATATGGGCAACCACATTTTTAATTACCCCCTTTAATACCCCCTGAAGAAATGATCTTAGCGCCCTCCTACGCAAAGCAAATTTTAGTGGTCGACGGAAGAGATGACAAGGGACCTTCTTTAGAATATCCTTCAGTATAATAATGAGCCGAGGTGGCGCAGTGGTTAGGGTGCAGTACTGAAGGCCATACAGCTGACTGTTATCTGCAGTTCAGCAGTTCTAATCTCACCGGCTCAAGGTTGACTCAGCCTTCCATCCTTCCGAGGTGGGTGAAATGAAGACCCAGACTGTGAGGGCGATATGCTGACTCTGTAAACTGCTTAGAGAGGGCTGAAAGCCCTATGAAGCGGTATATAAGTCTAATTGCTATTGCTATTGGTCAGCAAGTTCAGGTTGCGTTTTAGCAAGCAATGGGTTTAACAAGTGGGGATTTGAATCTATCTTTTCCCTGGCCTGTTCTTGATCTCCTTTCCCACCCAGGAAGTTTCCTCTGCTAGAAGATTCCAGATGTTGATGCAGTTGCCACCTCAACTCCAGCCTTCCATTCTCTCTGGTTTTGAAGAGAATGGATATATTGCTGATTTACTACCTCTTTGACTTTCTGCTGGCAATTGGTAAGTTACCAGAGATTAATTCATAGTATAGGCCACTGGAGCAGGTCTTAAGCAGTATCTCATTCTCTTAAGTTATATGTTATGAAGACATACCTCCGGTTCTATGAGAGAGTGCTTTCCATGCAAGCTTGCACAGCACTCATAGACTGTCCTCGGTTTCACCGCTGGTGAGCTGAGCTCAGCTGAGGTGTGGCAACCCACTCTGCCGTGTGAATCAGCTGAGCTAAAAAACAAGGGAATATAGCAGAGGTGGGTTCCTACCAGTTCACACCTATTCGGTAGAACCGGTTCGTCAAATCTACCGAGCCGGTTAGAAGAGGTTCCACCAGTGGACCCGGAAAGCAGGCCACACCTACAGAAGAGGTTCCAGAATTCTTTGAAACCCACCACTTGGCCTTGGATATGATTATTCTACACTATCATGCTCATATTTATAAAACTCAGTGCTTCTGTGAAAGGTAAGGATGACTAATGCGTTTGTGGTGCAATCAGAACATTCCGTGTGTTGAAGTTGTTTTAAAGCAAACCAAAGACACCTTTTAAAAAACAAGTTTACATCATATCCTTATGCATGCCAGTGCTGTGTGTGAGCTAATTTAAGGTGGTTCTGACAAGTGTCGTCGGCATCTTCATATCCGGTCACATGGGCGGCAAGCCACTCCCATCCGGTCACATGGGCGGCAAGCCACTCCCACAAAGGAGGCCACACCCACAGAGTAGGTTCGAACAATTTTTGAAACCCACCACTGGAATATAGGACAGGGAACGATGGGGAAAGTATACAAACACAACCAGAGGTGGCATTTGCCGGTTCTCCGAACTACTCAAAATTTCCACTACCGGTTGGCCTGAACCGGCTAAATACCAACTCTTCTCTAGGTACCACAAGATGGAAAGAGTGCATAATACAAAAGATGGAGGGCATTTTTAAACACTGTTTAGAGGGTTTCATGTGCTCATTTTATATCACAATACACTATTTTGTCATTTAGTTCATTGGTGTCTAGTTTGATGAGTTGTGATTCTCCAATATCTTCAGCATTTTCCTTCACTCGCCACCTTACAATTCTTACAATTGGAAGCACTAAGGACTGCGTACATATTAGAACAGTGTTTCTCAACCTTGGCAACTTGAAGATGTCCGGACTTCAACTCCCAGAATTCCCCAGCCAGCATTCGCTGGCTGGGGAATTCTGGGAGTTGACGTCCAGACATCTTCAAGTTGCCAAGGTTGAGAAACACTATATTAGAATCTTTATCATTAACCTTACAGACTCTGTCCTATAAAAACCTAACACCAGAAGGCCCCCAAAGTTACAAAACAGGGTATCTCTTCTCCAACAAATTTCTGGATTGTTTTTACAGCAAAGTAGAATGTTCACTTACAAGAATATTTTTTCCCCAGTTCTATAGCATGCAAAGAGCAAAGGGAGGAAGCTTTTGATGCTGATAAACACGCATGTTTTACGGCCATTTTATGTTAAGCGTGATTGATGATAAAGAAGCTGTTAGGTGACATTTCTGCTATCAAGTCAAAACAAGGACGTTGTATAGTTGCATGTTGCTTTGCTAATCTTCTCTTCCAGGGCTTGGCTTACAGTGTGAACGATGCAGCAGCAAAACCAGTTCCTGCACTGGAGCCCCATATAATTGTCCAAAATCTGAAAAGGCCTGTCTGATCCTTACCGTAGAGAACATTATCGGTGGGTGTCTTTGCCTTTTGGGGGGTGGAGAGGATTGGAATTCTTCCAGACTAGCACCAGGGTTGCCTGGTTATTAAAAAGGTTATGTTGGAGAAGAGGGAACTATTTGCCTGCCTGCCTGCCCGCCCGCCCGCCCGCCCATCCATCCATCCATCCATCCATCCATCCATCCATCCATCCCTATATATTTCTATCTCTATCTCTATTTCGAGTCCTAGCACTGCTCCTGTCAGTCACCTGAGCTCCTGTCCACCTAACAGCTCGAAAGCATGCTCTGTGCAAGTAGATAGATAGGTACCACTTCAGTGGAGAGACAAGCTGGTGCTCTGTGCAGTCAGTCAGATTCCTGATGGCTCTGAACCTTCCCGCTTGCGGTAACTGTTTGTGAGGCAGCTCTGGGAAGCCTTGGATGACACTGCAGGAAGAGACACTCACCTTTGCCTCTTGTACAAAGCCAGTTCACCTTCCCACGGCACACCATAGGAAGTTGTTGTGGCCCAGCAGGAGCCGTTGGAGCTGCCACCAGACTCCGACAGTGAGGGGCCCTATGAGTTGGCTCTGGGGGGATATGGAGGACCCTGGACAGGGTTCTGACTCTTAGCAGGGCTCAGAGAGGCTGGTTGGCCACCAGGAGGCACCTGAGCCTTGGACCAGTGGGGAGGAGACAAGGGAGAGTGAGCCAGATGCCAGTAGTGAGTTGTTCCTGGATGCATGGCATCAAAGAGCTACTAGGCGTCAGGAACAATTACACAATTACAGGAGGTGATTGTACTCAGCTGGCGGTCATTAAGCTCCTCTCCAGACTATAAAAAGACTCCTTGTGCACACGCCCCTCTTTGCAGAAGTCAACGCAGGATTGAATGTCGGAGGACATTACTGTGAGCTTGGCAGGCTGGATTGCTGCCAAGCCTTTATCTGTGTTTATTGCTGCCCAAGCTGGTTTGCTGCCAACGACCTGTCTGTCTGTTAATTAAATGCCGTAACTTCTCTTTGGCTCGGAGTGTGCTTGGGTGTGGAACAAGGGGGGGTCAGAACAAGAAGCGTACAGACATGTACCTAAGGAAGCTAGAAAATCGGCAGCCAAACTGCCATGCAATAGCATTGTAGTCTTCTGGCTAATGTAACAACCTCATACGCTAATGATAATTATAACCATGGAATGTTCAGAGGGAAGAGGTCTCATTTCCTTTTTTACTTGGGTTACAGTCTTTGATTTTTTTTGGCCCCTCCCCTCCCCTATGGCTCCTACTCTCCAAACAACGTTCCTTCGGACCTTATCTTATTTAGCTGTGACGCTTGTCTCGTTGTCTTCCTCTTGCAATCCCAGAGAACAATCAATGGTTCTCCACCTTCAAAGGCTGCGCGGCGAGCAAGAACTGTCTCTCTCTTTCCACGAGTTTCACGTTTCCTTCGAAGCATGAGAGAAGGGCGGCCAAGTGCTGCTACCGTGATTTCTGCAACAAAGGAGTTGTGAAATGTAAGCAAGCAACTCTCTGCCCCTTCCCCTATAACGTCTGAATTCTTATTGATGGGTGTTGCTCCTTTTTTTCCCCCCAAACACATTTTTATTTATTGAAAATTTTAAAAAACAAACTTTTACAAATATTTACTTGGGAGACCGCCTACTGCCGATCACCTCCACACGACCCATTAGATCTCACCGTTTAGGCCTCCTCCGAGTTCCATCCGCTGGCCAATGCCGACTGGCCACCACGCGAAGGAGAGCCTTCTCGGTGGTAGCCCCGACCCAATGGAACGATCTCCCCGTGGAGCTTCGTACCCTCACCACCCTCCAGACCTTCCGCACAGCCCTTAGAATCTGGCTATCCCGTCAGGCCTGGGGCTAAAGATTGTGACCCGCCAGAATGGTATGAATGTTGCGTTTTAATTATGTACTGTCTATATGTAAAAGTCTGTTTCCCCCCTTCCTTTTGATTGTGAGCCACCCTGAGTCCCCCCAGGGAAAAGGGCGGCATACAAATAAACACAAATTCAAATTCAAATTCCCTCTCTCCACCCTCTCCCTAACCCCCCCCAACCTTCCCCCCCAACTTCCCAGAACCAATACAAGATATAAATCTTTAACAAAAACATGCCTAAATAAGCTTAAAAAGAAAAAAAGTTGATACCATCTTTCACTTGAGCTTTAACTCCTCCTTGCTAGGCTAACTCTAAACAATTTATATCCTTCCTAAATTCTTTAATCATAAGCTATCTGAAATTTCTTAGTCCCGTATTTATTTTGAATAATCAATCCATCTTTTCCAGTCCAATTTATATCTCTCGTTTGAGTGGTCCTTAAGATATGCAGATATTAAGTTCAATGTAAAGCTGTTATCAATTTTTTATTCTTTTTTTCAATATATTTTAGATGGTTTTTGTTAAAGATTTATACTGTGTATGGGTTCTGGGAAGTCGGGGGAGGGAAGGCTGGGGTGGGGGGTGGGGGGGAGGGTGGGAGGGAGGGATATATATTAGGCTTGACAAGGGGTGTTAGATTTTAATGTAATATGATTGCACATGTATACTGTTTTCTCTTATTTTTTCTTTAAAACTAAGATATGTTAAGTATATTGATATGGAAGCATAAATACCATCAACATAGAATGGAGTTTGCTCAGAAGCTGAAATACACCAAGTGAATGAGAGGAAGAGTGGGAAAGGAGAGAAAAAGATAGGAAGAGAGGGATAGGAGAGAGAGTAAGGGGGGAAGATGAAGAGGATAAGGAGGAGTGGAATGAAGAGAAAGGAGAAGGAGAAAGGAAGGGGAAGTAGAGTAGAAAAGGATGATGGAGGGAAGAAAGGAGGTAGGAGAGAGGTAGAAGAAAGAGGTGTATGGAGAGCAGAAGAGCTAATAATGGGTTTTTATCTTTCTGGGCGTTGATGGCAAGAGGAACTGATGTAATTACTACTTAATACAATAGGATATTGGCTATGTAATAGTATACATGTGATTATATGTTATGAAAATGGAAAATAAAAAAGTATATTTTTAAAAAATAAGATATGCAGATATTTTAGCCATCTCAGCTAGGTTTGTTACTTCCAATGTCCATTCTTGAATCGTAGGCAAATCTTCCGTCTTCCAGTATTGTGCCACCAAGAGTCTAGCTGCGGTTATTAAATGCAAAATCAAGTTAATCTCTACAACTGTACAATCAAGATCTCTTGATGACATGAAATGTCAGATTATTCAGCATTTATTTATCTTTTTTTTACAAAAAGGGAAACCTGGGATGTGTAGGATTGGGCAATGGTAGCTGAAAACATTTTTGACTCCTGATATTGAGTTGATTCGTGCATTGCTTAGAACAGTGTTTTTTTTCCCACCTGTAAGATGTGTGGACTTCACCAGATGTGCTAGCTGAGGAGTTCTGGGAGTTGAAGTCCACATTTCCTTAAAGAAATAAGGCTGAGAAACATTGGCCTAGAGCAGGGAGGGCTAACTTTTTTGTCCTCGTCCACACCCATAATGTAATGGGTACAGCCCCCTGCGCATGAGCCCGCTCCATCCTGCATCCCCTGCGCAAAAATTTTAGCAACCGGTTCTCTGCGCGGTTGGTGGGTGGGCATGCCCATGGTGGGTGTGGCCTAATTGGCCTCCTGCACCATGGCAGGGGGAGCATTTTCACCCTCCCTGGGCTCTGGAGGCTTCCCTCATGCCTCCGGAGGGCAAAAATGGCCTCTCCTTGGCTCTGGAGGCCCTCCGGAGGCTGGAAACAGGCCCAATTCCGGAACGTCTGGGAGGCCTGTTTTTTGCCCTCCCAGAGCCTCCATGTGGACCCTGCACTTACCTGGCATCAAAAATGGGCTGTGTGAAGACTCCTGGGACCAAAAACGGAGCACAGGGGGGTCACGTTGCATGTGCACGCCTCTCCCGCATATAGGGCAGGGACTGGCTGTTGGAACTGAGCTAGGTCCTGTGCCCACAGAGTGTGACCCGCCAAATGCGCGGTAGACAAATGAGCGCCAACAAAACTGCGGTGACAAAACCGTGACGTCAAAAGCGTGGCCACAAAAGCGCGCCGACAAAACCGTGCCAACAAAACTGTGCCAACAAAACCACGATTAGGGTTAGGGTTAGGGTTATAACGTTGTTTTCGCGCCCCAATATGTTGTTTGATGATGGCGCGCTTTTGTCGGCGCGCATTTGTCGGCGCGCTTTTGATGTCGCGGTTTTGTCGGAGCGCATTTGTCAGCGTGGTTTTGTGGGCGCGCTTTTGACATCACGGTATTGTCGGTGCGGTTTTGTCGGCATGCATTTGTCTAGCGCGCATTTGCCGGTGAACCCCCACAGAGAGGGCTCCACTTGCCACCTGTGGCACATGTGCCATAAATTTGCCATCACGAGCTTAGAGCGATGAGCAAGAATGAAGAGGAAATTGGGTTTTTGGTTTCCCATAGATATTATGCAGTTGCCACTTATCTGATTATGGGTCTGAAGATGGCGAGATCTGGGAAGTGCGGATTAGTGGAAGCCTGATTTAGTTCAGGGCTGCGTGGTACAGTCCACTTGGATCCCATAATAAGCCTCCTGAAAGTTCTTGATATAACCATCTGAGAGTTACAGTGGCACTTACCAACCTATCTGATGGCTTCTCCCAGTGGAAGACACAAAGAAAACCCAAAATGGACTGAAATGCCCAGGATGCTTTTCAATGAATCTGGAATGCCAAGCCACGGAGATGTTAAACTGCCATGGCCAGGAGCACATGTGTGTTTACATGGATGTGACACTGCAACATGGTAAGTCCTTCAAGATGCAAAGAAGGAGCCGAGGTGGCGCAGTGGTTAGGGTGCAGTACTGCAGGCCACTTCAACTGACTGTTATCTGCAGTTCAGCGGTTCTAATCTCACCGGCTCAAGGTCAACTCAGCCTTCCATCCTTCTGAGGTGGGTGAAATGAGGACCCAGATTGTTGGGGGCGATATGCTGACTCTTTAAACCGCTTAGAGAGGGCTGAAAGCCCTATGAAGCGGTATATAAGTCTAACTGCTATTGCTATTGCTAACTAGAAAAAGGAGGCCATTTGGTTCATATCTTCCGAGAGGCCAAATATCTCGGGAACAGGTTAATAGAACTTTACGATATTTTTATACCTTGAAAGGGAAGATATCCGTACATTTATATTACAGGTAATCCTTGATTCACAACATTTCATTGAGTGACCATTTGAAATTATAATGTTATAATGGTTATAATGACACTGGAAGTTACAATGGCACTGAAAACAGCTATTTACGACCGTTTCCACACTTACAACCACTGCAGCATCCCCATGGTTATGTGATCAAAATTCAGACACTTAAGCAACTGACTCATATTTATGACGGTTGCAGTGTCCTGAAGTCATGTGACGACCTTTTGCAACCTGGGGAAGCCAGATTCACTTAAACAATGGTGTTACTAAATACTTAACAACTGCAGAGATTCACTTAACAACTGTGGCAAGAGGGGTCGTAAAATGGGGCGGAACTCACTTAACAAATGTCTCACTTAGCAGCATAAATTTTGGGCTCCGTTGTGGTCGTAAGTCAAGGACTACCTGTACTGGGTTGAGAAATTTGATTTGGAAGCCTGTTCAAGAGACTTTGTTGTGCTCTGATTCTTAAGTTAAGAAGACAGTTTGGCTGCCGTCTTCTACTGCAGGGGTGTCAAACTCGATTTCATTCAAAGCCGCATCAGGTTATGCTTGATCTCAGGGTGGGGGTGGGATGGGCGTGGCCAGGGTGGGTATGGCCAGCTCGACATCACTCGTGTCGGGGGTACTTGTGATGGCCCAAGCACTCTGCCAGCAAAAATGGCTCCTGAACTCCGTTTCAGCTGCGATGGCCTCCTGCAACCCCCTGCCAGCAAAAGCGGAGCTCGGGGTGGACAGGTGGAGCCTTCCCAAGCCCCATTTTCACTGGCAGAGGCACTGTGGTCCCAGTCCTTTGCTGTTTCCAGGTGGCTCCGTGGGCCAGATCTAAACACCCCACGGGTTGGATCTGTCTCCCCGGCCTCAAGTTTGACACCCCTGTTTTACTGGCTGTCCTAGCTAGAATGATAGATCCCTGGCTGACAAGGTGCAAGCTTCTTATTTCACAAATCAAGAGAGCCGAGGTGGCGCAGTGGTTAGAGTGCAGCACTGCAGGCTACTTCAGCTGACTGCAGTTCTGCAGTTCGGCTGTTCAAATCTCACCGGCTCAAGGTTGACCCAGCCTTCCCTCCTTCCGAGGTGGGTAAAATGAGGACCTGGATTGTTGTTGGGGGCAATATGCTGACTCTGTAAACTGCTTAGAGAGAGCTAAAAGCCCTATGAAGCGGTATATAAGTCTAACTGCTATTGCTATTGCTAAACTTGATGTTTTGAACTGTGGGAAAAGCAACGCCCCCATACGATGGGGACAAATCACCAAGGCAGGCTGCTAGGAAACTTTTTCAAACACTTGGAAGCGGGGTACAATAACTAGAAGGTGTAGAAAGGAATCCCACGGGGGGGAAAAGAACACAGAGATTTTTACCAGGAATTACTGGAGATATTCAAGGCCCAGGTCGCTCTCCTTGACCTTAGAGGGTTCATATTCTTCAGAGGTGATATATTCCCCCTTAATTCCCGCAGATAATCAGATCTACGTCTTTGCTAAACGCGGCTGTGGAACCCAGCAAGCCTGCAGGAATAAAGAGCGCACATTCGGCATCCCTGGGCTGTATGCTGAAATTTGGAAGAACGTTACATGTTCTCGTGCTGCCAAGTGATTGATTTAATGAGAGAAGGGGCCAGTCCCTGACATCTTCAGAAGCCGGGCAAGTAGAGCGAAATTGCATAAGAGTTCTTAATTACATTTGAACAATGAGCTCATTTCTTTTTATGGCGGAATAAAATCTTGTTGTGCTTCTTTTACGAGTTTATGAGTTATTCGAGTGCTTTCTCCAGAGGGTTCAAAGGCTGCCCTTTGGAACTCATCTATAGTTCCTTTTTGCAAACCGGAACACACCTTTAGGGCGAAACATTTTGTACATTTGGCAAGGTTTCAGGACATTCTTTCCTGTTCTCCAAAGTTCAGACTTGCTCATGTAAGAATGAAGTCCCTGCCTTTCAAATGATAATCTAACACTGGTGTCCCCAACCCCTGGTCTCTGAACCGACACCGGACTGCAGCATGCCAACAACCAGGCCATGCAAACAAGTGAAACCCCATCCATGGGATGCAGGCAGCATGCAAAACCACGCTGCCTCCAGGCTGATGAAAACCTCTTTCCACGGAACCGGTCCCTGGCCCCAAAAAGGTTGGGGGCCACTGATTTAACAGTTGAGCCGAGGTGGCGCAGTGGTTAAATGCAGCACTGCAGGCTACTTCAGCTGACTGCAGTTCTGCAGTTTCGCTGTTCAAATCTCACCGGCTCAAGGTTGACTCAGCCTTCCATCCTTCCGAGGTGGGTAAAATGAGGACCCGGATTGTTGTTGGGGGCAATATGATGACTCTGTAAACCGCTTAGAGAGGGCTGAAAGCCCTATGAAGCGGTATATAAGTCTAACTGCTATTGCTAACACACACAATGCAGAAGGAAAAAATAAGATGGAGAAAATAATCACACTGAGATGAGTCATTTAAATACACTTAGAAGCAGTACTTAGAGTAGAGCAGGGATGTGCAGTCACTAGAGGCAAGGGAGGCGGGGCCTCACCAGTCTCCTCAGGGAAAGGAAAGGATTTTAAATAATTTTCTTAAAATAATTAAAGCCAGGGTAGTTGCTACCAGATTTCAAGTCACAGTGGCTTGGTGTCTGCTCCCAGTATTAACTAGGAGGAGGCCAGAGAACTAGGGGCCTCTTTTGCATAAGGATTCTTTCGCCTTTTAAGAGTTAAGCAAGGGTTAACAAGGGAAGAATTTCTTATTCAAATGAGGCACGTATTCTCTCGCCTCCTGTAGAGGGCATTTTTAGAGGCTTTTTAGAGTTTTCTGGGAGCAACTATCTCAGTCTGACTTCAGAGCTCTGGCTTTTCAAGAGGGGAGGGGAGGGCAGGGTGAAGCAGAGTTGAAATCGTCTCTGAAACAGCTGGGAAAGGTCCGTGTGTGGGGAGGGGGGAGGAATTCAAAAAGTTTGATCGGAAGGCAGCAGGGGAAGGGGGGGTATGGCAGAGGAGCTGCTTTCAAGTCTTTGGAAAATATATCCAATCCAACTTCTGTGTTTGTGTTTGAGAGTGAGTGAATGAGAGAAGGATCGAAGTTCTCTCTCTGTGTGTGTCTGTTTGAGAGAGGGGGAGGGAAGGAGAGAGGGAGGAAGGAGGGGGAGGGAGAAGAAAAAGAATGGGAAAACTTATTTTGCAAGGGGGAAAAATGCTTCGCTTTAAATCGGAACTGAGCATGCCTGGCTATGGAATTCTGGGAGTTGAAGTCCACAAGTCTAAAAACAGCCTCACCGGGGCTAAAGCTGACCGCACGTCACTGGAGTAGAGTAGAGTGGAATAGGATAGAATAACAGAGTTGAAAGAGACCTTGGAGGTCTTCTAGTCTACCCCCCTAGGCAGGAAACCCTATATCACTTCAGACAGATGGTTATCCAATATCTTCTTAAAAACTTCCAGCGTTGGAGCATTCACAACTACAGGAGGCAAATTGTTCCACTAGTTAATTGTTCTCACTGTCGGGAAATTTCTCCTTAGTTCTAGGTTGCTTCTCCCCTTGATTAGTTTCCATCCATTGCCTTTTGTCCTACCCTCAGGTGCTTTGGAGAATAGCTTGACTCCCTCTTCTTTCTGGCAGTCCCTGAGATATCGGAACACTGCTAACACTGTCTCCCCTAGTCCTTCTTTTCATTAAACTAGACATACCCAGTTCCTGCAACCGTTTTTCATATGCTTTAGCCTCCAGTCCCCTAATCATCTTTGTTGCTCTTCTCTGTACTCTTTCTAGAGTCTCCACATCTTTTCTACATCGCGGCAACTAAAACTGAATGCAGCATTCCAAGTGTGGCCTTACTAAGGCTTTATAAAGTGGTATTAACACTCCACGTGATCTTGATTATATGTACTCTTAATATTTGGGGATGTAATGATAGCTTACATCACTCAATTTCATTGAGGACCGCATCAGGCTTGTGTTTGACCTCGGGGGTGGGGAGTGGCCTGGGTGGGCATGGCCAGCTTAACAGCACTCATGTTGGAGGTGCTCTGCCAGTGAAAATGGTATCTAGAGCTCAGTTTTCGGCTGCAACAGCCTCCTGCAACCTTCTGCCAGCAAAAATGGAGCTCGGAAAGGCCGCCTACAGCTCACCCAAGCTTAATTTTTGCAGGCAGAGGCACCGAGGGCAGCACCCTCGCTGTTTCTAGGGTGGCCCCATGGGCCAGATTTAAGCGCTCTGAGGGCCAGATCCGGCCTGCGGTCCTTGAGTTTGACACCCCTGGCTTAGATGATATCCCCCAAAGCGATGGTCCCCATGTTTCTCCTCCCAGGGCAGTGAGTCCTATCAGGTTCTGAAAGAAGGGAGAAGACCTCTGCCCTGACCACGAGTGGGGAAAGCCTTGTTGGTATTTTTCCTCTTCCCATTGATCCGAGAAGTAACTTTCTCCATGTCGTTCTGGTCACTAAGCTCAGAACAAGAGTTCCACTCAGTGATTGATCCTTTCTGCAACTTGGGAGGCCAGGAACTGTGCTGGTTTCCCAACCTCATTGTCTTCTTGTCCCTCCTACTCTCTCCTGCCAAGAGGCTATAAGCCCCCATCGGCTATCAAAGCCTAAATCTCACCTCTCGCCCAGGAGCCAGCTCAGTTCCGGCTTTTTCTCATGATCTTCTGTGTTCAAAGACCATGCAGGGTTGCACAGTTATCTACTTCGTCTTCTCCATCCTGATCTCTGCAGGTAAGTCCTTTAGATTTTGATTAAGAATGCCGGCAGGTGAGAAGCCAACTTCTCAAGCTTTCCTTCTTGGCATCCTTCAGCCTCGAAAGACTATGGTATCGTGCTCTGGAAAGAGGTCCTAACGAGGCATCTTGTGTTGGCTAAAGAGGCCAATTTGGGAGTGGGAGTCCCTTCCACACTGAGGGCAGATACATTCCGTCCCCTGCCCAGCCCCCAGATTTTGCTGGTTCTGGGACTGCCTCTTTGCCTCAGCCTGTCGAACGAGGGTCTCTTCGGATTGGAGAGGGCCATGCTGCGTCTTTAATCTCCAAACTGAATGATCAGAGGTCAAGGTTTCCCAGCTGTTAATGTCCATTCCCAAGGCCTTTAGATCCCTCTTGCAGATATCCTAATATCGCAGCTGTGGTCTCACTCTGGGGCGCTTTCCCTGCACTAATTCTCCATACAGGAGATCTCTCAGAATCTCAGCCATTCTCACAACATCCCCAAGCCAGTGTAGATGTCGCTGTTTCATTAGTGTATACATGATAGATATTCCAGCACGTTCCAAGACTGTGCTATTTGGAACTTTTGTCATGCCAGGTGATGCCAAGAAAACGTCGCAGTGATATCTGGTTTTACATATACTAACTGCAGCCAGAATTGTGTTTGCACAACAATGGGAAAACGATGAGATTCCGTCAGGTGGGAAAGTAATTCAGAAAACATTAGAATGCGCAGTATAATTGTTTTCTTACTGCTGTGTCTTGTCCCTAGGAAAGCCACTGCCCAGGTCACCGTTCTTGACTTTTTGGGACCATACCCTGGGATTGTTCCTGACTCCAATGGCGAGTAAACTCCAAATTGGTTGCAACTCCTAATATTTATCCACAGTCTTTTCCCTTTCAGGGTTTTGTTTGAAGTGTGAGCACTGCAGCAGCAACAGTGGTTCCTGTACTGGTGCACCACACATCTGCCGACCATTTGAAAACACCTGCCTGATTCTCACCACCGAGACAACCATTGGTGAATGACCCTTCTGGCTTGCCCCTGGGGGGACCAGTTATTCACCGAGGACTGGAAACTTGGAGGGAGGGTTCTGTTCGTTCCATGAGCAGGGCTGAGAGTTGAACAGGGCTTGTTTTATTTGTCCCCTGAAATGATAGACATGCCAAAATTAGCGTGGTGTAAGTTGAAAAAAGGGGCAGAAATTGAATTTAAATATACGTTTTCTGGCACAATTCGGCTATTAGTACATCTCTGCTGACAGATGCTCCTGGCTTAGGAACAATTAACTCATTAATTCTGGGATGAAGCATCTATAGAGATTCTCTGTCATCCAGGTCCTGGTTGTCGGAAAAGTGCTTTTTTCAGGAGGCTATTTCTATTCTATTCTATTCTATTCTATTCTATTCTATTCTATTCTGTTCTGTTCTGTTCTGTTCTGTTATACTCTACTCTACTCTACTCTACATCTATTTCTATTTCTATTTTTCTATTTCTATTTCTATTTTTCTGTTTCTATTCTATTCTATTCTATTCTATTCTATTCTATTCTATTCTATTCTACTACTCTGTTCTATTTCTATTTATTTCTATTTCTGTTTTGTTCTATTCTGTTCTGTTCTGTTCTATTCTATTCTATTCTACTATTCTATTCTATTCTATTCTATTCTACTCTATTCTACTCTATTCTACTCTATTCTACTACTTCTACTTCTCTTTCTATTATTTCTATTTCTATTCTGTTCTGTTCTACTCTACTTCTATTTCTATTTCTATTTCTATTTCTATTTTTCTATTTCTATTCTATTCTACTATGTTCTATTTCTATTTCTATTTCTGTTCTGTTCTATTCTGTTCTGTTCTACTCTATTCTATTCTACTCTATTCTATTCTATTCTATTCTACTACTCTATTTCTATTTCTATTCTATTCTATTATGTTCTATTTCTATTTATTTCTATTTCTGTTCTGTTCTGTTCTGTTCTATTCTATTCTATTCTATTCTATTCTATTCTATTCTACTCTACTCTACTCTACTCTACTCTACTCTACTCTACTTCTATTTCCACTATTTCCACTATTTCCACTATTTCCACTATTTCCACTATTTCCATTCCATTCCATTCCATTCCATTCCATTCCATTCCATTCCATTCCATTCCATTCCATTCCATTCCATTCTATTCTATTCTATTCTATTCTATTCTATTCTATTCTATTCTACTACTCTGTTCTATTTCTATTTATTTCTATTTCTGTTCTATTCTTGCCCACTTTCTAGCCCACTACACCCAAACTGACTCTGTATTATGGGCACATGTATCACTAATAGCCGCCTTTATGTGCATGGTCTATTACAGGGGTGTCAAACTCAAGGCCCGTGGGCCGCATCTGGCCCACAGGGTGCTTAAATCTGGCCCACAGGGCTGGCCTGGAAATATAAAAGGACTAGCCCATTTTTTTTTTTGCCTCTATGGCCTCCAGCAGCACTCTGCCGGCCAAAAATGGGCTTTGTGGAGGCACCAGGAGGCCCCCCTGCACAGCCTGTTTTCGGCCTCCAGAAGCATTCTGCTAGCCAAAAAACATCCCCCTCCCATCCCCGGCCCTGAAATCGAGCTTGATACTCTTGGTATATTATGAAACACTGATTTAACAGTGGCAAAACGAGCGAGGTTGTTCCTTGCCATCCCACTTAATGTTGGAGTTAACTGAAGGTCACTCTGGTATTTCTTTTCTCCTTTCAATCCCTGAATGCGTTTTCCTTTTCCTTTTGACTTTGCTAATCCCTGTCTTGACTGTTCACTCTTTCCCCTGCACAGGAAAGGATGTGTGGCTTGCCACTTACAAAGGCTGCAGCAAAACCAAGTATTGTGTTCCATCACCCATGAGCTTCACCCTCCCTTCGAGACGCAAGCGGAGTGCCGCAAAGTGTTGTCGCAAGGACCTTTGCAACAGTGGGACTGTGACATGTAAGCGCTAGCCTCCTAGTGGTCTATGAGCCGCGGTGGTGCAGTGGTTAGTACTGCAGGCTACTTCCGCTGACTGCCGGCTGCCTGCGCTTTGGCAAATCGAATCTCACCGGACCCAAGGTTGACTCAGCCTTCCGTCTTTCCAAGGGGGGTAAAATGAAGACCCAGATGTTTGGGGGCGAGAGGCTGACTCTGTAAACTGCTTAGAGAGGGCTGTAAAGCATTATAAAGCAGTATATAAGTCTAGGACTGAAAATATTTCCCTGTTTCCCTGCTCTTCCTCCAGAGAACTAGGAAGAGTCAATTCTGAGACAGTTTCTCTACTCCCGTTCATGCTTTAGATTCAGGTGTCTCTAGTCAGACTGTTGTTTCTGCTGTGGTCTTCTGTCTTTCAAAGTTATTCTCACAGCCCATACAGGGTAGTTCTTGCTTAATGACTGCCCGGTTTTAGCGACGGCTTCAAATTATGTCAGCACTGAAAAAGTAACTTTATGGCTTATGCCAGAGGTGGGTTCCTACCAGTTCGCACCTATTCGATAGAACCGGTTCATCAAATCTACCGAACCGGTTAGAAGTGATTCCACCAGTGGACCCGGAAAGCAGGCCACACCTACAGAAGAGGTTCCAAATTTTTTTTGAAACCCACCACTGGTCCTTGGATATGATTATTCTACACTATCATGCTCATATTTATAAAACTCAGTGCCTCTGTGAAAGGTAAGGATGACTATTGCGTTTGTGGTGCAATCAGAACATTGCGTGTGTTGAAGTTGTTTTAACGCAAACCAAAGATGCCTTTTAAAAAGCAAGTTTACATCATATTCTTATGCATGCCAGTGCTGTGTGTGAGGTAATTTAAGATGGTTCTGACAAGTGTCGTCGGCATCTTCATATCCGGTCACATGGGCAGCAAGCCACTCCCATCCGGTCACATGGGCGGCAAGCCACTCCCACAAAGGAGGCCACACCCACAGAGTAGGTTTGAATAATTTTTGAAACCCACCACTGGCTTATGCCCATCACAGAATTTCCCCCCTCCCAGGCGTGTGATCAAAATGATTCACTTAAGAACTGTGGAGGAAGTGAGGTCGTATGTCTGTTGTGGCCATGTGTTGTCTTGCTTAACAACCATGTTCCAAGTAATAATCCTATAGCCAACAAAACTCCGAGGCCAGTAAATTCCTCAAAGAATAGTTTTATTGGATATATCATATTGGCACGGTTCTGGTGAAAACCGACTCTGAAGTTTCCCACGGTTTTCACCTAATTAAAAGTAAAAGTTTCTTCCCTTCCCCCAAAAATCAGTCACATGGTCCAATCAGGTTGCCGTCTGGTTGCCTGGTAACATCACTCCTCCTCTCTCCAATCAGATGTGAGAATGTCCTTCGTTCCCAGGAGAAAGTATTTTGTTTTGGCTACAAAACACCAGCAATCTATTCCCCTCTCCCTATCCCTCAGCTCCAGTGTGGCAACCCTGAAGCTTCAAAATGGCTTTGGCCAGGTCAGCTTCAGGGTTGACACCATGTTTACCTAATGACAAAGTTTCCAATCCCAATGGTGGTCATTAAGGGGGGACTACCTGTATAAAATGTGACTTCTGAAAACTATGAGACAAACTCTATCAAACCTTCGGGAGGTAGAATTGGAGCATTAACACTTGGCTTTCATCTAGAATTCCAAGAAGTCAGAGCAAAGATCTAAGATGGGGAAATTCCTGGGGACTGAGAAGGTAGGATGGTGATATGATCATTTCTGCTTCTTTCTGCCCATTTCCCAAGTGCCCAAACTCGGGATCCGCCCAAATGGAATGAAATGTCCTGGATGCATCTCACAGGATCCTACTTGCAAACCCACTGAGCTGATCCATTGCAACGGCTGGGAAGAGTATTGTGTCTATTACGATGTGACGGTGGAACAAGGTAAGATCTGAGGAATAGTATTCTCACCTGCGGTGGGGATGAGAAAAAAAGAAAGTGTGTTGACTGGGATGAGCCCGATGATGTCAGGTATTTCCACCCGTGATAGCTGGTTCTATCCGGTTCGGACGAACCGGTAGCAGTGGCAGCCAGAGGCTCCACCCACTCACCTGGACGACATCACGTCCTGTTTTTGATGCTCTGTCCATGCTCACATTTGCGAACCGGTAGTGAAGGTAAGTTCACCCCTGATTTCCACTATTTAATGACAAAAACTGGGTGAGACGTTTGATGTACGAGGCTTCCTTTGTTACCTCTGAGCTGCATCTGATCACAATGGCAATGGCAAGGTTGTAGACCCAGGGTGCACAGCACAGAAATAACACAGGTAGCTGGCAGTTCAACCACCCCTTTATTGCTCCAATTTTCCCCAAACGCTGCCACGTTTCTGGCAAGTCTCAGAGCAAAATGATGACACACCCACACAAACGCACACAAACACACCCACACCCCAAGCAGCCTCTGGCTGCAAATAATCCAGCCCAACACTGTGAGAACCACAATTGCAAAGAAAAAAATCTAGCGGGACAAGTTGAGGAGTCCCGTAATCAATGGAGCAAGGCAAGTATCCAGAAATCCAGAAAGAATGCAGCCGACAAATGCCCCTCCCCGCAATGTCTCCTTAAGACTCAGTCCCCAGGTGTGCCTTGTGAAGAGGGGCAGGGCACTCTCCTCCCAAGTAGCTGGGTCAGTCTGTGCTGTTCTCGCCTTCTCTCCACTCTCTGTGCTCGAGGATCAGGAGGGGGTGGTCCTTGCTCATCGCCTGAACTCTTCATAGTCTCTGCTTAGCCTCTCTTGATCATCCTGCCCTTGTTCCTCTCTGCCTAAAAGTTGTCTCAATCCTGGCCTGACTGGCCCTGCTCCTCCCCATTCTCCTCCGAAGCCAACGAAGCCGCCCCCTCGATCTCCCTCGGCTCCAGTTCCCCTCTTGTCTTCCCCCACAGATTCAGGCTCTGATGGGGGCATGACACAGAGTTTCTAGACATGCGAAATGCACAGAGACTGTAGCCTACTGCAAAAAAAAAATATCTAACAAAAAACAACAACAACACCCAACCGCACCGTTATTTATTTATTTGCATCCCGTCTTTATTCTTTTCACAAATAATGCAAGACAGCAAACATATCCAAACACACCCCTTCTTCCACCTACTTAACCACCACCACAACAACAACCCGTTGAGACAAGTTGGGCCAAGACTGTGACTGGCCCAAGGTCACCCAGTAAATTTTTATGGCTAAGGTGGGGCTGTTGCTTTAATCCCTACATGAGACTGGCTCTCTGGCCATTTTGCCCTACGAAATGCACAAGCGCTAGAAGCAAGCCTAAAAACTGGCTGAAAACAGTATGAATCCATTTTTATTGTCGCCTTTTGGCCATTCAATAAACACAATCAATCTGATAACTTGAAGATTGTTTTCAAAATAAAATTAGCTTGGCCAGTGCAGTCATGCTGGAATGGCTGGGCTCTGCCTTTGCTAGCAATAGTTTAATGAGATTGCAGTCATTTTAATTAAATCCAGGCTCATCTCTGCAGAACAGTAGATTACAATTACATCAATTTTACTTCCTTCTTTCCTCCCTCCCTTCTTTGACCCTTCCTCCCTCCCTTTCTTTCTTTTCTTTTCTTTTCCTTTCCTTCCTTCCTGCCTATCCTCTCTGACGCTCCCTCCTTCCTTCCTATACTCTTCCTTCCTTCCCTTCCTTCCTGCCTACCTTCTCTGACCCTCCCTCACTCTTTCCTATATTCTTCCTCCTTCCCTCCCTCCCATCCTCCCTCCCAGTCCCTCCCTCTCTCCCTCCCTCCTTCCTTCCTTTTTTCCTCTCTGCCTGCCTGCTTTCTCTGACCCTCCCTCCTTCCCTTCTCTGATCCTTCCTCCCTTCCTCCTTCCCTTCATTCCCTGACCCACTCTCCTTTCTTTCTTTCCTTCTTCCTTCCTTCCTTCCTTCCTTCCTTCCTTCCGTCTTACCCACCCACCGACTCACGCAATGTATGGGACTACTCATCTCACAGCAATAAATGTAAAAGTTCTTCCCGCAAATGTCACACGTAGTAAATATGTACGTAAATGTCTTTCTCACATCCCGATAAGAAGGTAAGGTGCAGAGGAAGGAACATGTTCCAGTTTCAATAGGCCATTTGTTTTAAGAGTTCAAAGGTACCCTCTCCAAATCCTCTTGAATGCTAGCAAATGGCAATAAACTGCTTGAAAACCTGACTCTGATCCCACACTATATCTCTTGCTTGATACACAATGGACTTTGTTATTATCTTTCTCAATTCCTGCAGGAGGAAAATTCTACAGTCATGCGGAACGCGGCTGTGGAACTAAGAATGCTTGTCTGAATGAGCCACGCATTTTTGGGGTGCCCGGAAAGTACAAGGCGATTATAAAGAAATCCGAGTGTACCCCTGCTCCCAAAATCATCGGCAAATACTGAGCAAGATAGAAGATACGATGAAGCATCTGCGACGGCGGGTTTTCTCTAAAAGGGGATAAAATCCTTCTATCGAGCGCAGAAAATCACATTTAATAAAATAACTTTTCAAAATGTAAACGTCTTGCTGGCTGCATGCTAAATTGTGCCCATTTCTCTGCTAATAATCGATCCACATTTATCAGGATTCACTGTGAAACATACTTTCCGGCAAGGAAAATATTTTTATGTTTCAGTAATATCTTAAAACGTGCATGTCTTCATTTTCCTGATGAAGAAATAAAATACATTTGCTTGAACTTGAATTTGCTTGACGAGGTGGCTCAGTGACTAAGACCCTGAGCTTGTTGATCAGAAAGATCAGCAGTTTGGCGGTTCGAATCCCTAGTGCTGCATGATGGAGTGAGCTCCCGTTACTTGTCCCAGCTTCTGCCAACCTAGCAGTTTGAAAGCATGTAAAAATGCAAGTAGAAAAAATAGGGACCGTCTTTGATGGGAAGGTAACAGCGTTTCGTGCCCCTTTGGCGTTTAATCATGCTGGCCACATGACCACGGAGACGTCTTTGGACAGCGCTGGCTCTTCGGCTTTGAAATGGACATGAGCACTGCCCCCTAGAGCTGGGAACGACTAGCACGTATATGTGAGGGAAACCTTTACATTTATCTCATACTTTAGGTATTACATTCACACAATACCTGAAATGCAATTTCTGAATTGACTTTTTTCTGGGGTTGCACAAATCAATGGATATTAAAATTACTTGGCAGCCAATGTTTATACACCTTAAAGTAATCATTTAAAAAAAAAAGAAAGGGGGAAAAAAATCAGAGTTGAAAACTTCTTGTGCAAATGCAGCCATCTGGTTTTATACTCAACCATCCCTATAACTAGTGAAAGCAGACATTCTCATACCAGAAGCCGACATCTGCTAGATAGATTCCAATATTGGCATACAGTAATGAAAGGTAAACATGAAATATTGCCTGCAAGGTACAATTAGAAAATTTTACGATATTTATTAATGTGTGCACACACAGGAGATTTATGTAAGCACGATGAAAGTCAATGCAGGTAAAAAATTAATTTAAAAAATCATTTTTTTTACTAAGTAAAGGTAAAGGTTCCCCTTGCACATATGTGCTAGTTGTTCCTGACTCTAGGGGGCAGTGTTCATCTCTGTTTTAAAGCTGAAGAGCCAGCGCTATCCGAAGACGTCGGTAGTCAATTGGCCAGCATGACTAAACTCCTACAACGCATGGAACGCTGTTACTTTCCCACCAAAGATGGTCCCTATTTTTCTACTTGCATTTTTACATGCTTTCAAATTGCTAGGTTGGCAGAAGCTGGGACAAGTAATGGGAGCTCACTCCATTACACGGCACCAGGGATTTGAACTGCCGAACTGCCGGCCTTTCGATCAACAAGCTCAGCGTCTTAGCCACTGAGCCACCGCATACCTAATTTTACTAACAACATATAAATTGCTCCACAAGTAGAGTGTTCCAACTGTCATCTTTGATGAAATCCTATTTATGAAAATTCCAGATTCTATTTGTCAGTTTGATGAATCCTTTTCCTCCATAAATTTTATTGACATAGCACCTTCCCAAACTTAGGTGTCATTCGAAGCTGAGGTAAATAAACACTTAGGGATATTGGAAGCCAGATAAGGGATAACAAACAGCTTGTTTGGAATATTGAGCTGATTTTAAACCAAGAATTTCAGCTTCAACCACAAATAATACACGGGCAAACAATCGATACAAACTCAAGGCAAACTGCTCCAAACTCGATTGCATAAAGTACGACTTCAGCAACAGAATGGTCAATGCCTGGAATGATCTACCCAACTCCATTGTTACAACCTCAAACCCCCACAATTTCAACCTTCAACTGTCTACAGTGGACCTCACCCCTTTCCTAAGAGGTCCATAAAGGGTGCGTGTTTCCTTCAGGGCCTTGCGAAAGGAATGGGTAGAAATATCTGGCCACTGATCAACTGATGAGAATAAAATAAAATAAAAATAACTTGAGAAAAGAAGAGGAATCTATCCAGGGATCTCAGCTCAACTAATTCAGACCAGCAAAGCCTTTGGTCCTTGCAACCAGTGGTGGGTTACGACCGGTACGCCGCAGTACGAGTATACCGGTGCCTGCCTGGAGCACCAGGTTCCATTCCGGTACGGTGCTATGGAGGGCCCACCTGCCTGTCCACGCTCCTTACCGGTATTTGAGGTTTTCAAGGCTTCCACGCATGTGCATGGAGCATACGGCGCCTGCACAACCCTCCACCAAGCAGCTGGAGCGTTGCAGGCAGTAAATACGCATGTGCTCACTGCGAGTGTGTGCATTCATGTGGTGGACGCCCGGCCCCATTGTACCGTACTAGTTCCACCGGGATCTGGAACCCACCACTGCTTGCAACCATTTGTTCAGCAACAATTTGAAGTTACAACGGCCCTGAAAAGAGTGACTTATGACCAATCCTCGCATTTATAACCGTTGCAGCGTCCTCAAAGTCAAAACATGAACAAAATTTGGACACTCGGCCACCGGGATGTATCTATGATGGTTGCAGTACCCAGTGGTGCAATTCATCTGGTTTTATCTGGTTCGTGTGAACCGGTAGTGGTGGAAGGCTCCTCCCACCCGCCCAGACATCATCCCTTCCTGTTTTTGATGCTCTGCGCATGTGTGGAAGGTCCTACACATGCCCAGAGGTGGAGCGAAGTGTGCACGTGTGTGAGCACGCTCCAGTGGTGGGATTCAAATAATTTAACAACCGGTTCTCTGCCCTAATGACCAGCTGGGCAGGCGTGGCTCGGTGGTCATGTGACCGTGTGGGCGTGGCCATCTCAACATCACTCAGGTCGATGGCCGCTTCGCCTTAGCTGTGACAATGTAATGAGGGTTAACGGGAGAGGCAGTTTCTGTAAGCAGGACAATAAAGATCAGGCTAGAAACAACACCAGAATGTTTCCTCCCTGCCTTCCTTACAGGATTAGACCTGTAAAGTGGGAAAAAACAAAAGGAGATTTCATCCAACAACCGGTTCTCTGAACTGCTTAGAAAGTTACCAACTGGTTCTCCTGGATAGGTGTGAACTGGCTGAATCCCACCACTGGCGCGCTCACATTTGTGAATCAGTAGCAAAGATAAGTGAATTTCACCCCTGACAGTATCCCAGGGTCGTCATTTTGGCCGCTTTTTGCAACCTTCCTGGCCTCGACTGTCAACAGTTCATTGAGTGACTTGTTCGAAGTTACAACAGTGAGAAAACTGACTCACGCAGCATCCCCGTGGTCATGTGATCAGATTTGTATACACTTGGCAACTGGCTTCTACTTAGGATGGTTGCAGAATCCCGGGGTCACACGATCCTCTTTTGCGACCTTCCGACGAGCCAAGTCAATGGGGAAAGCCAGATTCACTTAACAACCGTGTCGCTAAATAAACAACCGCAATGATTCACTTAACAACTGTGGGCAGAAGGGCCATCAAATGGGGCAAATGTCACTGAACAACAGAAAGATTGGGCTCAACTGTGGTCATAAGTAGCTTACCTACTTTAGCTAGCTGCATGATTGTATTATTTTCCCTTCTTTTGTTGTATTTTAATTTTTCTTTTAGTTTACGGGTTTTGTTTTTTGTTTTTTGTAAAATTAAAGATTGTTTAGTTACGAGAAATAGAAGTAATGAATAAAAAAAAAATTTTAAAAAGGGAAAGGAAAGGGCTTGGCAGTCCAAAGGGCACCGAAACGTGGAAAGTCCTTTAGGGAATCTAAAGATCATTTGAATCTCTTGGGTAAATGATTACTCCTGCCAGTCGTGACAACCTGCAGTACCTGGAAGTTGTATCTGGAACCCCTCCCTGGTTTAAAATGCAAACATTATACCTGTATCTTGCAGTGACAGTCAGTGACGGGTTCTCTGGACTTCGATCTGCAAATACTTCCTCATTCTGTTCCCCACCCTTAATTTAATAGCACCAATACTCATTTGGACTTATGATTGGGCTAATGCCCCTTCCTTCCTTCCTTCCTTCCTTCCTTCCTTCCTTCCTTCCTTCCTTCCTTCCTTCCTTCCTTCCTTCCTTCCTTCCTTCTTTCCTTCCTTCTCCCTCCCACCCTCTAGCCATCCAGTCATTCAGCCATCTAGCCATCCATCTTCCCTCCCTCCCTGACCCTCCCTCCCTCCTTCCTTTCTTCCTTCCCCCTCCCACTCTCCCTCCCTCCCTCTCTCCATCCAGCCATCCAGCCATGCAGCCACCCACCATTCCTCCCTCCCTGACCCTCCCTCCCTCTTTCCTTCCTACTTTCCTTCCTTCTCCCTTCCTCCTTCTTTCCCTCCAGCCATCCAGCAATCCAACCACCCACCTTTCCTTCCTCCCTCCTTTCTTTCTTTCTTTCTTTCTTTCTTTCTTTCTTTCTTTCTTTCTTTCTTTCCTTCCTCCTTCCCTCCCCCCTCCCTCTCTCCCTTTCTTCCTTCCTTCTACCTCCCACCCTCCAGCCATCCATCCATTCAGCCATCTAGCCATCCATCCTCCCTCGCTCTCTGACCCTCCCTCCCTCCTTCCTTTCCTCCTTCTCCCTCCCACTCTCCCTCCCTCCCTCTCTCCATTCAGCCATCCAGCCATGCAGCCACCCACCATTCCTCCCTCCCTGACCCTCCCTCCCTCCTACCTACCTTCCTTCCTTCTCCCTTCCTCCTTCTTTCCCTCCAGCCATCCAGCAATCCAGCCACCCATCTTTCCTTCCTCCCTCCTCTTCCTTCCTTCCTTCCTTCCTTCCTTCCTTCCTTCCTTCCTTCCTTTCTTCTTTACTTCCTTCCTTCCTTCCCTCCCTCCCTCCCTCCCTCCCTTCCTTTTTTCCTTTCTTTCTCTTTCTCCAACCTTGGAAACTTGTTTCGGAATAGAGGAATTTCAGGATTTTGGGGAAGAAGGCGGGACTTAGCAGTGAGAAGACGGATTTTCAGGCTATTCCTGAAATTCCTCTATTCCAACCTTGGAAACTTGTTGATGTTATGGACATATCCCCAAAGTTCTTTCGCAACAATTTCAGGTTTGATGGTTTTGGTTTTTAAAAAAAGTTGTTTTATTAATGAAGCCTACCTTGAAATGGCATCGATTATGGTCAATTTTTTCAAGTAATTAGGGAGCTTCAGAGTCTGCTCAGTGGATTTAGGTTAGGCAGATTATCCAAATGTGTCCACAGTGGCCTGTATATAGATCTGTGCATGCACAGAACATTAAAAATGTAAAAAAAAAAAAAAAATGCCATGGCAACTGGGAAACCAGTTTGGGGCATGACAAGCCTTCCATCCCTACCGGTTCGGCGATCCAGTCGCAATTTTCACTAGCAACCCACCTCTGATGGTAGAAAAGAACATTATAGAAGCTGAATTATTGTGGGCACACCCTCCTTTGAAGAATGCTAAAGCCTAAACTATTGCCGTATCAAATCCACTGGGTAAAATCCCTTGAGATGGCACCTCTAGGACAATTAAATATTTCTTTGAAGACCTGTCGCTCTGAATAACAGGACTGAAAGTCTCCACTCAAACATATTATCCAGAGCTAAACACTTCTGGTGTGGTGTTTGTGCCATCTCTACAGCATGTCTTTCTTAGGGTGGCATCAGTCTACTAATGGTTGGATGACTAGAAGATAGGACCTTCTCCACTTGTAAGGACAAACAGGTCCTCAAGTTTTCTTCTCTTCCCCCCATCTCCTGTGGCCTTCTGTTCATCTTCTGGCCATGAGTAGGAAGCCTCCTTAGATATTCCACAGTTAAAATAGTCCTGTACTCCTTATTCCAATACCACCCAAGATCAGCTTCAAGGGGGTCAGAACCTTTACCTGCTGGACCTTGGAGAGAAATCAAAGGACTGATAATAGGTGGGGACTGAAGAAGTTAGAGGCAGGATAGAGACAGGCAAAAGGATAGCACCGTTTCATTCCGGGTGCTTTTCTGTTGACATAAGGTTGGGTGGAAGTACTATTATTACTCAGTGATTGAGAAATGCTCTTGGTGACTAATAGAGAAATGGTTGGAGATAGTCCAAAGGCTGAAAGATCAGGAAATAAATAATTTATTCAGTTCTCTCTCACCTGGGTTTCAAATTAAGGGATAGCCATTAGATCAAAAAATTATAAACTCAAATGCTAAGCCTTAACGATATCCCCGTTTCTTGAGTTATGCCCTACAACCAGCTGTTAATATTAATTGGGTTTGTTTTTGGATACTTTAATTAATTTCCTTTTTAACTTTTGTAACATGTGGGTTTTTTTAAATGTTGTACGTTGCCCTGAGTCCTTTGGGAGAAGGGCGGCATATAAATCCAATAAACAAACAAACAAAGAAACAAACAAACAAACAAACTGTTGCTGGATCAATTCAGGCAGTTGATTTTAGCTGAGAGCAGTCGATGTAGATTGACTGGCAGGAAGTAATACAAACATTCACAAGTGTGAGCCAGCCATAATCTAGGGCCAGGGAGTCCAATATGGATAACTTTAAGACATGTGGACTTCAACTCTCAGCTGTCTGTCTGGGGAATATTGGGAGTTGAGGTCCATGAGTCTTAAAGTTGTCAAGGTTGGATACCCTTAGCCTAGGGCAATACTGGCAATGTTCAGATGGGTATACATCATTAACCAGAATTCCCCAGCCAGCAGGGGAAATGAATTCCATTCTGAATAGAATAGAATAACAGAGTTGGAAGGGACCTTGGAGATCTCCTAGTCCAACTCCCTGCTTAGGCAGGAAACCGTATGCCATTTCAGGCAAAAGGTTATCCAACATCTTCTTAAAAACATCCAGTGTTGGAGCATTCACAACATCTGGAGGCAAGTTGTTCCACTGATTAATTGTTCTGTCAGGAAATTTCTCCTTAGTTCTATGTCGCCGTGGCACGACAAAACCGCGCTCCACTAAAGCGCACCCGATTAAACCGCGTTGCTGACGTCATCAGCAGGGTGACAACAGCGACGCGGAGAAAAAAGGGTGCTTTCAATAGCGCTTTGAAAGCAAGCCGATTCAAGTTAAGGTAAGGGTTAGGTTTAGGGTTAGGTTTAGGGTTAGGTTTAGGGATAGGTTTAGGGTGAGGTTAAGGGTTAGGGTTAGGGTTAGGGTTAGGGTTAGGGTTAGGTTAAGGGTTAGGGTTAGGGTTAGGGTTAGGGTTAGGTTAGGTTTAGGGTTAGGTTAAGGGTTAGGTTTAGGGTTAGGTTAAGGGTTAGGATTAGGTTTAGCATTAGGTTAAGGGTTAGGTTTAGGGTTAGGTTTAGGGTTAGGTTAAGGGTTAGGTTTAGGGTTAGGTTTAGCATTAGGTTAAGGGTTAGGTTTAGGGTTAGGTTTAGGGTTAGGTTAAGGGTTAGGTTTAGGGTTAGGTTTAGGATTAGGTTTAGGGGGGTTAGGTTTAGGTTTAGGGGTTAATTTTAGCTTTAGCGTTTACAGCATGCTTTTTTCGTCGCGCTGTGATGACGTCAGCTACGCGGTTTCGTCGAGCGCACTTTAGTCGAACGCGGTTTTGTGGTGGAACCCTATGTCGATTCTCTCCTTGATTAGTTTCCATTCGTTGCTTCTTGTTCTACCCTCAGGTGCTTTGGAGAATAGCTTGACTTCCTCTTCGTCATATATTTAAATCTCCAGTCCCTAATCATCTTTGTTGCTCTTATCTGCACTCTTTCCAGAGGCCCAACATCTTTCATTGAGATACCACTTTGGTGTATCTCTATCCCTAACCCTGGCCTCTCTGAGAAAGGAATGTTATTATGACTTATATATCTCCCCTGCTTCATACAACCCCCCCTCCCAGTTTCCCACAGCACTAAATGTGGCACGTCTAAAGATCCAATGCAAAGATGGCTTCCAGACCTGAAACTCTTCCTTATTGTTTTCAATTACCGTATATACTCGAGTATAAGCCGAGTTTTTCAGCCCACTTTTTGGGCTGAAAAAAGCCGCCTCGGCTTATACTCGAGTCTACAACTGGATCAGGCAGTGCTGTTGCCTGTTGGAGGAGGAGGAGGCGAACCAGCCTGCCATCGCCGGCCACCGCTAGCCCCGCCGCTCTTCCCGACCCCTTCCAAGCCCCACAGTCCAGCGGATGGAGCAGCGAAGCCCCGGGGCTTCGCTGCTGCTCCCCGCATTTGCTGCACGGGGATCCCTTGGAGAGGGGATTCCAGCCTGCCATCGCTGGCCACCGCTAGACCCGCCGCTCTTCCCACCCCCTTCCAAGCCCCACAGTCCAGCGGATCCGCTGGACTGTGGGGCTTGGAAGGGGGTGGGAAGAGCGGCGGGGCTAGCGGTGGCTGGCGATGGCAGGCTGGAATCCCCTCTCCAAGGGATCCCCATGCAGCAAATGCGGGGAGCAGCAGCGAAGCCCCCGAGCTGCTTCTGCTCCATCCGCTGGACTGTGGGGCTTGGAAGGGGGTGGGAAGAGCGGCGGGGCTAGCGGTGGCCGGCGATGGCAGGCTGGTTCGCCTCCTCCTCCTCCAACAGCACTGCCGGATATCCGCCCAACGCTGCGGGGGCGCCAGCGGGAGCTTTGGCGGCTTCACCTCAGCCGCAGCGCTGGGCAGCAAATGTGCTGGTGCTGTTGGAGGAGGAGGAGGCGGCGGCAGCAATAGCACCTGAGGACAGGACAAGAAGCAATGGAAACTTGTCAGAAGGAGACTCAAGCTGGAAATAAGGAGAAATCTGACAGTAAGAACAATTAAAATCCTAGGAAAATGTCCTTTCATGAAAAATTACTTTTTCAGTTAACTCTGCCTGACATTAGTTGGGTGAACAGAAATATTAGTTGGCCAATTCTAAAAGGGAGCACCAGAAAGAACTTAAAATATTTTTTAAGAGAGCTGGGTTTTTCATTTATATTATATGTATGAACAGAATTAACACAAATTGCAGATACCAATCAAACATAAAGAAAAAAGGATGAAATAATGCTCATTTTTAAAAACTCAGTGAAAATAAAAACAATATACCAAGAAGGTGGCATACTGGTTGTGATTTGATCTCTTCAGGGGATCCCGGGGATCCCCTATACAAGTATTTTAATATTGCAGACTTGCAGTATTATAAGTCATACTGATATTATAGAACACTTTAATTAAGCGGGTCCCTTGAATAAACATAACTTTGAGTTTCAAATAACACTGATTTTTTATTTTTGAAATTTACCATAGCTGCTGCATTTCCCACCCTAGGCTTATACTCGAGTCAATAACTTTTCCAGCTTTTTGGGGTAAAATTAGGTGCCTCGGCTTATATTCGGGTCGGCTTATACTCGAGTATATACGGTAATGATAATATAGTAGTAAATGTAAACACCAGAGTTGCTGGAATAACTTATAGTTCCTGGCTGAATTACCTCTGGCTCATAATCTTAGGAAGGGGTGCATACACACAAAGGCACAGACAACCAGCTGTCTTGGGTCTTTCAACCACTCCCTGAATAGGTCCACCCAGGTGGCCCTATTCCAGAGTTGCACAAAGAGGTATTAAGAATATAATAAATTATCACTGTTATGACGTCCTTGAACACTGTAACTGCTATTAATAGGTAAATTATATTCTGAACCCTGTTGTCCTTTATTGCCAAGAGGCATAGGGCTCATATAAATACCGCACCTCAGATCTACATCTCAGAGAACCCAGGCCGACCTGAACGGCATCACGATGGCTTCCTTTGTGCTCCTCATCTTTACCATCTTCCTCCTTCCTGTGGCAAGATCTCAATATCCAGCAAGTATGTTGGGGTTCTTTGAATTAATTTTCACTTCTTCTGATGCAGTGGTAGCTGTTTTCTACCGGACAACCAACGTTTTGAGTTAGGCAGTTCTTCCTTCCACTCAGATTGCGTCAACCGAATAGGCTCCCCAAGGCAACCCGCTAAGGTGACCAACTTCAGGTGGCCTTCAGGTGGAAGGATGGGGGAAGCAAGGGAGGTGGAATGGGATTCTCTGATCCAAGAGGGTTGGTTGGAAGTTCAGGCAGCAAAGTATCCAGGACTGATATTGAAACATACTGAAATGTGGATTGAAGTTAGACATCTGAACTGTACAGAGCACAATGTTGGCCATTGGAGTATTTTATAAAATCAGTCATTCAGATTGGCTTAGGGAGCAATGGAAAGGTACCAGAATAAAAAAAATGAATACTCAGAAGTAAAGATACTACAAGCATAAAAACAGGAAAAAGAAGTTAGGAGAAAGGGGGAGAAGAGGAAAAATGATTAAAAGTGGAATTCGTGAGAGCCCAAGAGAAAATGGATAAAAGAGGAAGAAGGGGCAAAAGCGTTGTATTAGTAGATTAAAAGGAATAGTAGTATGATTGGTATTGTTATACAACTAATTAAGAAATAAAGAAAGTACAGTACATTATTAATTGTAGAAAGAAAGAAAGAAAGAAAGAAATGCTCTCTATGTCAACTAGAGTATATATACTGTTTATGGTAAAATAGACCAATAGAGAAATATGAAGCGATAATTTGCTGCAATTTTTGAAGGGGCAATTGAAGATATTGTTTATGTACTAAGAAAAAAATGAGTATAAAAATGGAAAATAATGGAAGAAAATAATTTATCTGAAAGTGCAAATCAAGTTATGATGTAAAATGGATTATGTATAGAGCCGAAGTGGCGCAGTGGTTAGGGTGCAGTACTGCAGCCACTTCAGCTGACTGCTAGTTTTGCAGCTTGGCGGTTCAAATCTCACCGGCTCAGGGTTGACTCAGCCTTCCATCCTTCCAAGGTGGGTAAAATGAGGACCCAGATTGAATTGAATTGAATTGAATTTATTATATTTCTATGCCGCCCTTTTCCCCGAAGGGGACTCAGGGCGGCTCACAACCCAAGTCAAGGGGGGAGGGTGGGGGCAATATTGTGCCCCACAAGATTGTGGGGGCAATATGCCAATTCTGTAAACCGCTTAGAGAGGGCTGAAAGCCCTATGAAGCAGTATATAAGTCTAACTGCTATTGCTATTGCTAAAAGGGAAGATACGGTCAACACATTGTTTCTACCATATGTGTAAAGTTGTATTAAAAATAAAACAAACTTTGAAAACAGATTGGCTTAGGCAGAAACTTTTCCCATGGAAGAGAACACGAATCAATGGGATTCGAGCTAAAAGTTAAACGCAGTCAGAATCTAGGCAGATAGTTACAGTCATTTCTTGCTGTCGTTATCTTACTGCTACTTTGGGGTTAGCATTTGATTTGACTTGGCTTGTTTTAAAGAAAGTAATATGCAGTTCAGCCAGGTGTGTTCATCTGTGGGCATCTTTCTGCACCCCACTGGTGTAATATCTCTCTTTATTTCTCTCTGTGTGTATCCATGTGTCACTAAAAAGCAAGCCTCTTTTGTAAGTTTCTGATTTTGGGGGGATGGTTTCTCACTCCATCCCAAACATGGCTTTCTTCCACTCTGTGGTCAGAGGTTCATCCTCAGCCATTTAGAGCAGTGGTCCCCAACCCCCGGTCCGTGGAGTACCTGGCACCGGGCCGCGCAGCGGCCGGGGGCCATGATCGCTGCAGCGGCCGGGGGCCATGATCGCTGCAGCGGCCGGGGGACATGATCGCTGCAGCGCAAAGGCTCCTGGGCCGTGCGCAAAAGCTCCTGGGCCGTGCGCAAAGGCTCCAGGGAAGAGAGCCCCGCGCAGGTTCGCAATCAATGTGTCGTCGCGAACAACGCCCCCCCACCCCTGCACGCGCTCAGCGGGCCACGGTAAAATTATCAAAGGCTGACTGGTCTGCGGCGATAAAAAGGTTGGGGACCACTGATTTAGAGTATTTCTTTCCAGCCTTCTGCTAGGATGGGAATCATAAAATTGGAAGAGGGCTAGCGTCTGCTTCAGTATTAGAGTATATTTATCTTGCAACTGAAATCTGTCTCAAACAAATTTGTCTCAAACAAATGTATTTCATTTTTTTTAAAAAAAATCCTTATCACTCTCTCTAGACTGTTATGAATGTTTCGGTGATAACGGATTTAACTGCTACGGGGCAGAAAAAAACTGTACCAAGGAAGAAAAGTGCTTAGTTGTTGACTCTCTGGCCAATTTGTCGTTAAGTAAGTGTATTCATTTTTGTGTTCATCTTTTTTATTATGTTGATTTGGATGATGTGGACATATCTATCTCCCTGATATTTTGGTTTCATATAAAGCAGTGTTTCTCAAATGTGATGATTTTCAGTCACCTGGACTTCAGCTAGGGGAATTTTGAGAAATATTGGTCTAAAGCAGAGATCTTCAAACTTGACAAGCTATGCTGGCTGAAAAATTCCGGGAGCTGAAGTCCAGAAGTCTTAAAATTGCCAAGTTTGAAGACCTCTGGTTTAAAGTATGTCTATGCATGTATAGGTACTTGTGTGTGTGTTTGGGTGTATAAAATGCCCCTTTTCCACCCTTATGGTGGTCAATGCCTTTCTCAATCACAGGTCCTCTATCATGGGCCTCCAACACAAGATTGGGGAGATGCGATAACTATTTTGGGGTGTCTGAAGGTGTTCTCAGATATCTGGAGAACTGTCTTGTAGAAGATGAGGCAAAACTTTTAGAGTTATATCAAAAGACAGGATGAAAAGTAATAGATTCAAAATACCAGAAACAGAATTTAATGGACATCATCAGGTAATCTTTCCTTATGGTAGGAACTATTCAAGAATGGAAAAAAAATGTTTTGGTAGGTGATGGTGGTGGATATTTTGGTTTCATATAATGAAATGTTTCTCAAACTTGCCAATTTTCAAACAGGTAGACAACTCCAATAACTTTTGAGAAACACTGATAGCAGTTCCTCTATCAGGGGCCTTGAGGACAAGATGAGGGAGGTGGGATAACTGTTCTCAGATATCTGAAGAAGTGTCTTGTAGAAGATGAGGCAGAAATTTTAGAATGGTTCCAAAAGACAGGATGAGAAATCATGGGTTTAAATAGCCAGGAAATTGATATTTGGTGGACACCAGGAAACCTTTTCTTATGGTAGAAACTGTTGTGGGAAGAAAGTTAGCACCACCCTCCCTCCTAGAAGAGTGAAATATTTTGAGGAATATTTTAAAAAGGCAGAATATAATATTTCCCCTAAAAGAGAAATAAAAAAAAAAAATCTTAAAGGAAACAGAAAGTCAGAGCCCTAGCTCCCTCTCCCCAGCAGATACTTGGTGCCCATTGCGAAAGATTGGGCCAGACTATCTACAAAACAAAACACTTTCAGCTCCAGGGTGAAGGGATTAAGACCCTTCAGGACTTAATTCAATTAAACCACTAAGGCACAGATCTCACTACATTGCACAATCTCCTAAGGACATTGCATCACCCACAGAAACTTCAACCAAACTTCCCAGACAGCCTACAGAGCCAGCTATGACCCCTACATGGCCCCATGGGAGTCTGTCAACAGCCAATAGAATACATGTTCTTGCACAGGAACAGGAATCTCAAGTTCAAAGCCCAAGAGAAGGTATAAAAACCCTCACTCTCAACTCCATGTGGTCAGCTGCCCAGAAGGCAGAATGGCTGGTGGTTCTGCTTCATCATTAAACCTTCTTTCCAAGCAGCCTCCAGCCTCCATTTTGTCTCCAGTGTTTTTCTCCGAGATTGGAACTGAACTGGGTGGATATTTGTTACAACACTATTCAACAATGGAAAAAATGGTCATGATAGAGTTCTGCCTCCAGCTCGCATGCCTCCCAGCCTCATCATGCCCAGCTCTCCCTGCAGGGCCAGGTCAGGGCACCACCGTGGCCCTGCTGCCGCTGCCGCCGCCACCCTACTACTACCACCACTGCCGCCATGCTCCGAGCATAACCGGTTTCCAAACTCCAGAGATCCACTGCCGTGGCCGCTCAGGGACTATGCTCTAATAGTGTTGGTTGGAAAACAGAGCGATGTGATGTTCGACTAATGACATTCTTTAATTGTTATATTTTCTCAACAGCCCATCGTTTTACCACATCCTTTGTCAGAACCTGTGTACCTCTTGCAAATGATTTCAAGGGCTCCTATTATTTCAATTTTGGAGACAACCGTATTTTGGCGTTGAATTCTCGATTTTGCAATGAAACAGACCCAAAGTGCAAGGCTGCCATTGAAGGTATGTAAACAGCTTTGGAATCTTATTCTGCTTCTGGCACTTTTCCTATTGGGATGATTGACGTAAGAAATCTATGTATGGGAAAATTCCAATGATATCTTTATAATCTTTAACACTTATATATCAAGAACATCTCAAAAGGCTACTCCTAGTTCTGAAAGGAGAGATAACTGGATAGTGTTAGAAAAATTTGAAAGAGAATGCCCAAATATTTGACCAAATTATCTTTTAAGGTTGTTTGAAGGAGAGAAAGAAAAGGCTTGGCCATCTGAAAAAGACATTTATCAATCAGTAAAATTTTGAAACAAAAAAGATGTTTTTAAACCTGGAGGGACGCAGTGGCTCATTGGCTAAGATGCTGAGCTTGTCGATCAGTAAGGTCGGAGGTTCGGTGGTTCGAATCCCTAGTGCTGCATAAAGGAGTGACCTCCAGTTACTTATCCCAGCTTCTGTCAACCTAGTAGTTCGAAAGCATGTAAAAATGCAAGTAGAAAAATAGGACCACCTTTGGTGGGAAGGTAGCAGTATTCCATGCACCTTCGGCATTGAGTCATGCCGGCCACATGACCACGGAGACGTCTACGGACAGCGCTGGCTCTTCGGCTTTGAAACGGAGATGAGCATAGCTCCCTAGAGTCGGGAATGACTAGCACATAGGTGCAAGGGGAACCTTTACTTTTACTTTTAGGCAACATAGTTCCAGTTGTTTGATCTTCAATGTTCATGCAGGGTCCATTTTATTTTCCCTTTGATACACTTACAGATTCGGCTGGGGCAGTGATAGGATTCAAACAATTTAACAACCAGTTCTCTGCCCTAATGGCCAGCAGGGTAGATGTGGCTCGGTGGTCATGTGACCGAATGGGTGTGGCCAACTCAACATCACTCAGGTTGATGGGCAGTTTGCCTTAGCTGTTGCAATGTAATAAGGGTTAACCGGAGAGGCAGTTTCTGTAAGTAGCGCAATAAAGATGAGGCTAGAAACAACACCAGAATGTTTCCTTCCTGCCTTCCTTACAGGATTAGCCCTGTAAAGTGGAAAAAACCAAAAGATTTCTTCCAATAACTGGTTCTCCGAACTGCTTAGAAAGTTAACAACCGGCAGTGGTGGGATTCAAATAATTTAAAAACCAGCCCTAATGATTTCTTTCAATGATCCCAAACTGCTCAGAAAGTTAACAACCGGTTCTCCCGAATAGGTGCCAACTTGCTGAATCCCATCATTGACCTGGGGTAAAAAGTCAGTGAAAGGGAAAACAAGCTGTGTTGATAATTGCTTTAAATCCATTATTTTGCTACATGAACTTATTTTGTCATTTGCAGGTGATAGCATGGACATATATGAAAATGGGAAATTTTGCCCAAAGTGTTACAGAACAGGTCATGATAACTGTGAGAGCGATGGAGATGTATTTTGTGTGGGAAATTACGTGAACTGTACTGAAGTGAATGGAGAAATAACTAATCCACTCTCTGGTAAGCTATATTTATTTTTTTCTCTTTTATTTAAATTCCCTTTGCTGTTAGCTATATTAAGCTAGCCAGAATCTAGAGTTTTTTGTTTTTGTTTTAAAGCTAGGGAATGCTAAGAACATGCTATAGATGTGATGGCATGCAGCCTGCCAGGGACAAAGAAGTGCCAATTTCCAAATAGCTAAAGATCATAACCAGTCACAAAACCTCAGCTGATTAGAATATGCAGGCAGTCCTTGACTTATAACTATTCATATATATATTCATACATATATATATAACTATTCATATACACACACACACACACACACACACACACACACACACACACACACACACACACCGTGTTTCCCCGAAAATAAGACAGGGTCTTATTTTCTTTTGATCCCCCCCAATTTTGCATAGGCCTTATTATCAGGGGGGGAGTTATTGGTTTGGGGTTGCTAGGTGGCTGCTCTCTTGGGAGCAGACGCCCGAAGAGCCGAGCACAGCCTCAGGGGCAAATGGCTGTGTTGCACTGTCGCAGTAGCGCAACAAAGCTACCATGAGGTGACCACGTTTATGAGTAGCCGCCTGGCAACCCCCCTTTCTAGCCGGGCAGAGCGCCACTCTCCGACCCAGTAATATCCCAAAGGCACTAAGCCACATGGCGCTCTGCCCGGCTGGAAAGAGAGGTTGCGCGAGCACTTGTTCTGCCTCCAGCCTCATCATGCCCAGCTCTCCCTGCAGGGCTTGGTCAGGGCGCCACCATGGCCCCGCTGCTGCCCTGCTACTGCTGCTGCCGCCGCCATGCTCCAAGCATAACCGGCTTCCAAACTCCGGAGATCCACTGCCGAGTCTTCCAGCAGTGGCCGCTCTGGGACTACGCTCTATGGTTGTGGGCTGGCTGTGGGAAGAGTCTCTGTCCCACCAGAGTCTTCCAACACCTTGATTTCTCTCTTCCACGTCCATCATCAGTGCCCTGTGCTTAATTTAGATATCGTTCATACATTTGATGAAAGGAAAATGTAGAAATACTTTGAACAAGCCCATAACCTAAATCACTGTTTCCTTCTACATTAGGTGCAACAATCCCTTTTGCGGGAAAAGGCTGTGCCAGCCGATCGGTTTGTGAACTTGAGGGGAAGTCGTTCCATCATGGGAATAACATGATCAATTTTAAAAAGCTTCAGTGTTCTAAAGCCAACGGGGCTCTTTCATCATTGCGACGCCTGGCTTTCACTCTGGAGAAGAAGGACCTGGGGCCACAGGTGGCCTTCTTCCTTCCATGCATCCTTGGGATCTTTGCTGTGAAAATTCTCTCCTAGTTAAGTCAAAAGTAGCTTGCGAAGGGCTTAAGAAGAATCAGGCTGGGGTCAATCCCCCTCCCTTTAAGCACTGATGATGTTGCCTAGTTTGGTACTGGAACATCTACAAGAAAACCTCCAAGCTCACAGAATACCAAGGAGCTCACATCTAAATTTACGCTGCAAAAATCTTATACCTCTCTCTGTTGTCATGCTTAATGTCCTTCTCAAAGTTGCCATCTATATATACCTATATATATTTTAATGGGAGAAATGATGGACTAAGTGGGAATTATGAATTGCCATCCATGTAAATTTTCATCCCCTTATTCTGGAGTTAAAATGAATGTGGTTTATGTCCCTGCAAATTTTGGCTCCCATCTCCTCAAATGAGGTTGAGAATCCCTTCCCCAAAGACTAAATTCAACTCCAGACCCCCAAATTTGCTTAATTCCAGGATATTTTCCTTGAAGAGTTTGGTGGCATTTGACCACAGATTTTGGTCGAATGAACACAGAATGAACTTGGTGAATGGGGAAAAACACCTAGGCCAGGGATGGGATTGAAAAATTTTAGCAACCGGTTCTCTGCCTTATTGCTGGGTGGGTGTGGCCATAGGGGGCGTGGCCTCCTCAGCCTTGGCGGGTGTGTGTGTTTTTTCACCCTCCCCAGGCTCTTTCCTTGAGCCTGTGGGAGGGTGAAAACAGCCTGCCCCAGGTTCCGAAGGCCTTCCGGAAGGTGGAAACAGGCCCATTTCTGGACTTCCGGGAGGCCCGTTTTTCACTATCCCAGGCTCCGGAGGCATTTCGCGAGCATCCGGGAGAGCGAAAACGGTTTCCCCAGGCTCCGGAGGACTTCAAGAACCCGGAAGCGGGCCAATTTCCAGATTTCCAGAACTTCCAGTAGGCCCATCTTTTGCCCTCCCAGACCCTTCCTGTGGGTCCTGCACTTACCTGGCATGATGAACGGGCCATGTGGAGACTCCTGCGAGGGATTAATCACCATCCGATTTGCCCGAACCGGTCCGAAACAGCTGAATCCCATTCTTGATCTAGGCGTTCACAATATCATTTCATATTTCAAAGCAATTGATCCATCGAAAAATAATTTACCTCAAAATACAGTGTTCTCACATGAATCAGTTTAGGGTATATCTATACGTACATGTACACTTTATCAGGGTGATTTATTTATATAACATGATTCTTTAACCGTTATTGTTGAAACTTGACATTGAAATGTGGCAACTGTTGTTGAAATAGACCAATATTCTTTGGTTTGAATGAGACCACTGTTTGCAGACATAGCTTCAGTTAATGCTGCATTTTTCTACCTTTCCAAAATTGTAATTCTCAGATGATTTGTTGCAATATTTAAATAAAAGGAATTAGAGACCAGCTTTTTAGTCTTAGGGGTGTGTTTTTTACTCATAAATCTTCCTATTCCTTTCCTTTCTCACCCTTCTACTCTGGGAAAGTCTGAGGAGGCCTCACGTCATGCCAAGGGAAAGCCATGGTTTATTTAAATGTTGGTTTGGTGATTCACACATTAAGCCATCTACCCCAACGTGTAAACTCCAACAACTGGGTTTGCTTACAGTGTTGAAGATTCAGCCTTTTGACTAGTAATCAAAAAGAATAAATGTTTGCATTGAGCACTCTAGTCATTTTGGGATCTAGTACATGGTTAGCGTGTTAATCTTTGCTGTGGAAAAGTCCTACTGGCAGCATTTGAAGAGAAAGTGATAGTCAAGGAATCAGGTAAGTTTTCAGCTCTAAAGTATCCTCTATCTTAGAAACTGGGAGATGGAGAGTTCGAGTCCCACCTTAGGCGTGACAGCCAGCTTAGTGACTTTGGGCCAATCACCAGGTGATCATGACTTCTAGTCCCATTATAGGCGTAAACCTGGCTGAGTGACTTTGAGAAGTCCCTCACTCAACCTAACCCACTTCATACAAGGTGTGGAAAACTAGGAGGAGGAGGGAATATTAGATATGTTTGCTGCCCCGAATTGTCTATAAAAATAATGAAGGAAGGATATTAAAATCAATCAATTAATTAATAATCTCTGCTTTCTTCCACACGTCCCTCTTAAATAAGGTTACCCAGGTATGGAAGGTATAGCTGGTGAAAGTTAAGAAGGTGATGGTAACTTGTGAATTTTCCCCCTCTCCCTCCCTCCCTCCCTCCCTTCCTTCTCTCCCTCCCTCCCTCCCTCCCTCCCTCCCTTCCTTCTCTCCCTACCTCCCTCCCTCCCTCCCTCCCTTCCTTCTCTTCCTCCCGCCCTCCCTTCCCTCTCTCCCTTCCTTCCTTCCTTCCTTCCTTCCTTCCTTCCCTCTCTCCCTCCCTCTCTCCCTCCCTTCTGTCCAATGATGGCAGTTCTGGATCCTGGTGCAACCAGTATGGTGCAACGGGGCCAGGCGTCCACCACATGCATGTGCTCAGCATGCACATTCATGCTTACCACCCACAACACTCCAGCTGCTCGGCGGAGTATCACACAGGTGCTATACACTCTGTCCGTGTGGGCGTAAGCTCCGATTGGCTCAAATACAGGTAAGGAGGGCGGGCGGGTGAGTGGGCCCTCCAGAGCACCGTACTGTAACAGTGCCTGATGCTCCCATCAGACACTGGTACACCCGTACCGGAGTGTACTGGTCGTATCCCACCACTTAATGGTGGGATTCAAAAATTTTTACTACCATTTCTGTGGGCATGGCTTGATAGGCGTGGCAGGGGAAGGGTACTCTAAAATCTCCATTCCCTCCCCAATCCAGGGAAAAGTTACTGCAAAATCTCCATTTCCTCCTGATCAGCTGAGACTCCAGAGGCAGAGAATAAATGGGGGTGGGGCCAGCCAGAAATATCTATTTATTTATTTATCATATTTTGGCACCACCCATCCCTCATCTAGGTTTCTATTCTCACGTTGACTCCAAATCATTTTTTCCCCTTACTCACATTCTGGAAAAGAATTTGGATAATGCAGGATTAGGGTTTAGTGTGGTATGAATCCACCCATTCTGCTTTTATGTTTCAACATATTAAATTCTCTAAACAGACAAACAAACACATGCATTCATCAACATGCACAATGAGATCAGTTGAACTAGTGGCTGAATTTAACGAAGTGTGTTCTTAAAAACAATTTTATTAAACTTATCAAAGTATAAAATACAAATGAAAATAGTGGGAGAGGAGGGGCAGGACAAAGGGAAAGAAAGAGAGAGAAAGAGAGAGAGAGAGAAAGAAAGAAAGAAAAGTATTGACTTCCAACTCTTTACCTAGTACAATAGCATATCACTGTAGCCTTAACTTTTTTAGTTTTAAATACTTAATATGTACTAGCAGTTTTTATAACAGCAAACCTGTTAGATCGGGTAATGGAAAGTATCTAGCAAAACCTATCAAATATCTATCAAGTATCTAACAAAACCAGCAAATCAGCAAATCTCAAAGTCATTTTTTCCCCATCTCTAGCACAAAATCTAGGAGCAGTTTCCCCAGTAATTAGCACAGCCTATTTAATTGCTTAATTTGAACCTTGCTTATGGATTATTTAGGAATCTGCGCAGAAATGACTGGATATAACAACACACTTACTGTGTATTGTGCGATTCCAATGATGATGTATGCAGGCCTTTGGAGCTCACAGCCACCCAAACTGAAAACACCAATCGGTGTTTCCTGCAGCTTCTCGAGTTTCCACAATGTTTGCCTTGCCCCCTTTTTATATTTCTTTCCCTTATTCTGTTTCTGGGTTGGAAGAATTAGGTGTAAGAAATTCTGCACAGTTCACCTGCGGTAGCAATGGAGGATGTTAAGGAAATGGCCAGGTATAGCTATCCAGAGTTGCTGGAAGAAATTACCCTTCATGGATGTATCTCCTGTGGCTCACTAGGAAGGCACACACACACACACGCACACGCACATGCACACACACACGCCAGGCTACCTGGGATTTTTCTACCCCACCCGAAACAGAGGAAACCTACCTTTCTTTCTTTCTTTCTTTCTTTCTTTCTTTCTTTCTTTCTTTCTTTCTTTCTTTCTTTCTTTCTTTCTTTCTTTCTCCAAGCTTGGAAACTTGTTGATTTTATGGACATACCCCCAAAGTTCTTTCGCAACAATTTCAGGTGTGATGGTTTGGTTTTTTTTAAAAAAGTTGTTTTCTTAATGAAGCCTACCTTGAAATGGCATCGATAATGGTCAATTTTTTCAAGTAATTAGGGAGCTTCAGAGTCTGCTCAATGGATTTAGGTTAGGCAGATTATCCAAATGTGTCCACAGTGGCCTGTATATAGATCTGTGCATGCATAGAACATTAAAAATGTAAAAAATAAATAAATGCCACGGCAACTGGGAAACCGGTTTGGGGCATGACAAGCCTTCCATCCCTACCAGTTCGGTGACCCAGTCGCAATTTTCACTAGGAACCCACCTCTGATGGTAGAAAAGAACATTATAGAAGCTGAATTATTGTGGGCACACCCTCCTTTGAAGAATGCTAAAGCCTAAACTATTGCGGTACCAAATCCACTGGGTAAAATCCCTTGAGATGGCACCTCTAGGACAATTAAATATTTCTTTGAAGACCTGTTGCTCTGAATAACAGGACTGCACTCAAACATATTATCTTCAGTCCCCACCTATTATCAGTCCTTTGATTTCCCTCAACATATTATCCAGAGCTAAACACTTCTGGTGTGGTGTTTGACTGTGCCATCTATACAGCATGTCTTTCTTAGGGTGGCATCAGTCTACTAATGGTTGGATGACTAGAAGATAGGACATTCTCCACTTGCAAGGACAAACAGGTCCTCAAGTTTTCCTCTCTTCCCCTCCCTCTCCTGTGGCCTTCTGTTCATCTTCTGGCCATGAGTAGGAAGCCTCCTTAGATATTCCACAGTTAAAATAGTCTTTTACTCCTTATTCAAATACCATCCAAGATCAGCTTCAAGGGGGTCAGAACCTTTACCTGCTGGACCTTGGAGAGAAATCAAAGGACTGATAATAGGTGGGGACTGAAGAAGTTAGAGGCAGGATAGAGACAGGCAAAAGGATAGCACAGTTTCATTCCGGGTGTTTTTCTGTTGACATAAGGTGGGGTGGAAGTACTATTGTTACTCAGTGATTGAGAAATGCTCTTGCTGACTAATAGAGAAATGGTTGGAGATAGTCCAAAGGCTGAAAGATCAGGAAATAGATAATTTATTCAGTTCTCTCTCACCTGGGTTTCAAATTAAGGGATAGCCATTAGATCCAAAAATTATAAACTCAAATGCTAAGCCTTAACGATATCCCCGTTTCTTGAGTTATGCCCTACAACCAGCTGTTAATATTAATTGGGTTTATTTTTGGATACTTTAATTAATTTCCTTTTTAACTTTTGTAATATGTTTTTTTTTAAATGTTGTACGCCGCCCTGAGTCCTTTGGGAGAAGGGCGGCATATAAATCCAACAAACAAACAAACAAACAAACAAACAAACAAACAAACAAACAAACAAGCTGTTTCTGGATCAATTCAGGCAGTTGATTTTGGCTGAGAGCAGTCGATGTTAGATTGACTGGCAGGAAGTAATACAAACATTCACAAGTGTGAGCCAGCCATAATCTAGGGCCAGGGAGTCCAATATGGATAACTTTAAGACATGTGGACTTCAACTCTCAGCTGTCTGTCTGGGGAATATTGGGAGTTGAGGTCCATGAGTCTTAAAGTTGTCAAGGTTGGACACCCCTAGCCTAGGGCAATACTTCCAATGTTCAGATGGGTATACATCATTAACCAGAATTCCCCAGCCAGCAGGGGAAATGAATTCCATTCTGAATAGAATAGAATAACAGAGTTGGAAGGGACCTTGGAGGTCTTCTAGTCCATCTCCCTGCTTAGGCAGGAAACCCTATGCCATTCAGACAAAAGGTTATCCAACATCTTCTTAAAAACATCCAGTGTTGGAGCATTCACAATCTCTGGAGGCAAGTTGTTCCACTGATTAATTGTTCTGTCAGGAAATTTCTCCTTAGTTCTATGTCGCCGTGGCATGACAAAACCGCGCTCCATTAAAGCGCGCCCGATTAAACCGCGTCGCTGACATCATCAGCAGGGTGACAACAGCGACGCGGAGAAAAAAGGGCGCTTTAAATAGCGCTTTGAAAGCAAGCCGATTCAAGTTAAGGTAAGGGTTAGGTTTAGGGTTAGGTTTAGGGTTAGGTTTAGGGATAGGTTTAGGGTGAGGTTAAGGGTTAGGGTTAGGTTTAGGTTTAGGGTTAGGTTAAGGGTTAGGGTTAGGTTTAGGGTTAGGTTAAGGGTTAGGATTAGGTTTAGCATTAGGTTAAGGGTTAGGTTTAGGGTTAGGTTTAGGGTTAGGTTTAGGGTTAGGTTTAGGGTTAGGTTTAGGGTTAGGTTTAGGATTAGGTTTAGGGGGTTAGGTTTAGGTTTAGGGGTTAATTTTAGCTTTAGCGTTTACAGCGTGCTTTTTTCGTCGCGCAGTGATGACGTCAGCTACGCGGTTTCATCGAGCGCGCTTTAGTCGAACGCGGTTTTGTGGTGGAACCCTATGTCGCTTCTCTCCTTGATTAGTTTCCATTCGTTGCTTCTTGTTCTACCCTCAGGTGCTTTGGAGAATAGCTTGACTCCCTCTTCTTTGTGGCTGCCCCTGAGATACTGGAACACTGCTATGAAATCATCCGTGGACCTTCTTCTCATTAAACTAGGCCTACCCAATTCCTGCAACCATTCGTCATATATTTAAATCTCCAGTCCCTAATCATCTTTGTTGCTCTTATCTGCACTCTTTCCAGAGGCCCAATATCTTTCATTGAGATACCACTTTGGTGTATCTCTATCCCTAACCCTGGCCTCTCTGAGAAAGGAATGTTATTATGACTTATATATCTCCCCTGCTTCATACAAATCCCCCTCCCAGTTTCCCACAGCACTAAATGTGGCAGGTCTAAAGATCCAATGCAAAGATGGCTTCCAGACCTGAAACTCTTCCTTTCTCATTGTTTTCGATTAATGATAATATAGTAGTAAATGTAAACACCAGAATTGCTGGAACAACTTATCCTTCCTGGGTGAATTACCTCTGGCTCATAATCTTAGGAAGGGGTGCATACACACAAATGCACACACAACCAGCTGTCTTGGGTCTTTCAACCACTCCCTGAATAGGTCCACCCAGGTGGCCCTATTCCAGAGTTGCACAAAGAGGTATGAAGAACATAATAAATTATCACTGTTATGACGTCCTTGAGCAATGTAACTGCTATTAATAGGTAAATTATATTCCGAACACTGTTGTCCTTTATTGCCAAGAGGCATAGGGCTCATATAAATACCGCACCTCAGATCTCCATCTCAGAGAACCCAGGCCGACCTGAACGGCATCACGATGGCTTCCTTTGTGCTCCTCGTCTTCACCATCTTCCTCCTTCCTGTGGCAAGATCTCAATATCCAGCAAGTATGTTGGGGTTCTTTGAATTAATTTTCACTTCTTCTGATGCAGTGGTAGCTGTTTTCTACCGGACAACCAACGTTTTGAGTTAGGCAGTTCTTCCTTCCACTCAGATTGCGTCAACTGAATAGGCTCCCCAAGGCAACCCGCTAAGATGACCAACTTCAGGTGGCCTTCAGGTGGAAGGATGGGGGAAGCAAGGGAGGTGGAATGGGATTCTCTGATCCAAGAGGGTTGTTTGGAAGTTCAGGCAGCAAAGTATCCAGGACCGATATTGAAACATACTGAAATGTGGATTGAAGTTAGACATCTGAACTGTACAGAGCACAGTGTTGGCCATTGGAGCATTTCATAAAATCGGTCTTTCAGATTGGCTTAGGCAGCAATGGAAAGTTACCAGAATAATAAAAATGAATACTCAGAAGAAAAGATACTACAGGGATAAAAACAGGAAAAAGAAGTTAGGAGAAAGAGGGAGAAGAGGAAAAATGATTAAAAGTGGAATTCATGAGAGCCCAAGAGAAAATGGATAAAAGAGGAAGAAGGGGCAAAAGCGTTGTATTAGTAGATTAAAGGGAATAGTAGTATGATTGGTATTGTTATACAACTAATTAAGAAATAAAGAAAGTACAGTACATTATTAATTGTAGAAAAAAAGAAAGAAAGAAATGCTCTCTATGTCAACTAGAGTATATATACTGTTTATGGTAAAATAGACCAATAGAGAAATATGAAGCGATAATTTGGTGCAATTTTTGAAGGGGCAATTGAAGATATTGTTTATGTACTACGAAAAAAATGAGTATACAAATGGAAAATAATGGAAGAAAATACTTTGTCTGAAAGTGCAAATCAAGTTATGATGTAAAACGGATTATGTAAAAGGGAAGATACGGTCAACACATTATTTCTACCATATGTGTAAAGTTGTATCAAAAATAAAACAAACTTTGAAAACAGATTGGCTTAGGCAGAAACTTTTCCCATGGAAGAGAACACGAATCAATGGGATTCGAGCTAAAAGTAACTAGGCAGTTACAAGAAACTAGTCATTTCTTGCTGTCGTTATCTTACTGCTACTTCGGGGTTAGCATATGATTTGTCTTGGCTTGTTTTAAAGAAAGTAATATGCAATCCAGCCAGGTGTGTTCAACTGTGGGCATCCTACTGCACCCCCCTGGTGTAATATCTCTCTTTATTTCTCTCTGTGTGTATCCGTGTGTCACTAAAAAGCAAGCGTCTTTTGTAAGTTTCTGATTTTGGGGGGATGGTTTCTCATTCCATCCCAAACATGGCTTTCTTCCACTCTGTGGTCAGAGGTTCATCCTAAGCCATTTAGGGTATTTCTCTCCAGCCTTCTGCTAGGATGGGAATTATAAAATTGGAAGAGGGCTAGTGCCCGCTTCGGTATTGCAGTATATTTATCTTGCAACTGAAATCTGAAGGAGTCTCAAACAAATGTATTTCCTTTTTTTAACAAAATCCATACCTCTCTCTCTAGACTGTTATGAGTGTTTCAGAGATGGACAACCTAACTGCGTTGGGACAGAAAAAAACTGTACCAAGGAAGACAAGTGCTTAGCTGTTGTCTCTAGGGCCAATTTGTCGTTAAGTAAGTGTATTCATTTTTGTGTTCATCTTTTTTATTATGTTGATTTGGATGATGTGGACATATCTATCTCCCTGATATTTTGGTTTCATATAAAGCAGTGTTTCTCAAATGTGATGATTTTCAGTCACCTGGACTTCAGCTAGGGGAATTTTGAGAAATATTGGTCTAAAGCAGAGATCTTCAAACTTGACAAGCTATGCTGGCTGAAGAATTCTGGAAGTTGAAGTCCACAAGTCTTAAAATTGCCAAGTTTGAAGACCTCTGGTTTAAAGTATGTCTATGCATGTATAGATACTTGTGTGTGTGTTTGGGTGTATAAAATCCTCTTTTTCCACCCTTATGGTGGTCAATGCCTTCCTCAATCACAGGTCCTCTATCATGGGCTTTCAACACAAGATTGGAAAGATGCAATAACTATTTTTGGGTGTCTGAAGGTGTTCTCAGATATCTGGAGAACTATCTTGTAGAAGATGAGGCAAAATGTTTAGAGTTATACCAAAAGACAGGATGAAAAGTAATAGATTCAAATTACCAGAAACAGAATTTAATGGACCAGGTAATCTTTCCTTATGGTAGGAACCATTCACGAATGGAAAAAAATTGTCTTGGTAGGTGGTGGTGGTGGTGATGGATATTTTGGTTTCATATAATGAAATGTTTCTCAAACTTGCCAATTTTCAAACAGGTAGACAACTCCAATAATTTTTGAGAAATACTGATAGAAGTTCCTCTATCAGAGGGCTTGAGGACAAGATGAGGGAGGTGGGATAACTGTTCTCAGATATCTGAAGAAGTGTCTTGTAGAAGATGAGGCAGAAATTTTAGAATGGTTCCAAAAGGCAGGATGAGAAATGATGGGTTTACATAGCCAGGAAATTGATATTTGGTGGACAGCAGGGAACCTTTTCTTATGGTAGAAACTGTTGTGGGAATAAAGTTAGCACCACCCTCCCTCCTAGAAGAGTAAAATATTTTGAGGAATATTTTAAAAAGGCAAAATGTAATATTTCCCCTAAAAGAGAAATAAAAAAAATCTTAAGGGAGACAGAAAGTCAGAGCCCCCTTCAGGACTTAATTCGATTAAACCACTAAGACATAGCAATAGCAATAGCAATAGGAATAGCAGTTAGACTTATATACCGCTTCATAGGGCTTTCAGCCCTCTCTAAGCGGTTTACAGAGTCAGCGTATCGCCCCCACAATCTGGGTTCTCATTTTACCCACCTCGGAAGGATGGAAGGCTGAGTCAACCCTGAGCCGGTGAGATTTGAACCGATGAACTGCTGAACTAGCAGTCAGCTGAAGTGGCCTGCAGTACTGCACTCTACCCACTGCGCCACCACGGCTCTACATTGCACAATCTCGTAAGGATATTGCATCACCCACAGAAACTTCAACCAAACTTCCCAGACAGCCTACAGAGCCAGCTATGACTCCTACATGGCCCCATGGGAGTCTGACAACAGCCAATAGAATACATGTTCTTGCACAGGAACAGGAATCTCAAGTTCAAAGCCCAAGAGAAGGTATAAAAACCCTCACTCTCAACTCCATGTGGTCAGCTGCCCAGAAGGCAGAATGGCTGGTGGTTCTGCTTCATCATTAAACCCTCTTTCCAAGCAGCCTCCAGCCTCCATTTTGTCTCCAGTGTTTTTCTCCCAGATTGGAACTGAACTGGGTGGATATTTGTTACAACACTATTCAACAATGGAAATGATTGTCATGATAGAGTCTCCTGTGATGGATATCTTTCCACAGGGATTGGATGGTCCATCTGTAAGGAATTCCCTAGAATTCACCAATGTCACTTCTATTCTTTCCATTCAATACATAATTGTTATAGGCAGTGGTGGGATTCAACCAGTTTGCGCCACTTTGGGAGAACTGGTTGTTAATTTTCTGAGAAGTTTGGTGAACTGGTTGTTGGAAGAAATCATTAGGGCAGAGAACCGGTTGTTAAATTATTTGAATCCCACTACTGGTTATAAGGCTAATTTGTTAACAACTCTGAGGAGCTAACTGTTGAGGTAAGAACTGTGTATATAACCCTTTTACATCCCATTCTTCCATTGTATACAGCTGACACAACCACGAGAAGGTTGCTTTAATGCTGCCCAACACTTGGGTGTTTCAGAATGCTCTTTGGGGCATATCCTTATCTTCATCTTATCTGAAAGTTGGGAAGTACCCAAAGATATTCAATTAGTAATGTTGCACTATACCAATCACTGATTGGTATTCAGCCAAAATGCTTAACCGCTTGTTTAGTAAGCCACGGTGGTGTAGTCGTTAGAGTGCAGAAGTGCAGGTTATTTCTGCTGACTGCCGGCTGCCTGCAATTCGGCAGATCAAATCTCACCAGGCTCAAGGTTGACTCATCCTTCCATCCTTCTGAGGACAGTAAAATGACCAAATTTTTGCGGCAATATGCTGACTCTGTAAAACCGCTTAGAGAGAGGTGTAAAAGCACTGTGAAGTTGTATATAAGTCTAAGTCCTATTGCTACTGCTAGTTATCCATGTTGAAGGGTTCAAACACAGGCGGAATCCCGAAGAAAACCAAGCAAGAGAAAAACTAATAGAATTATCCTTTTCAGGGGTCAGTGTCCACTGGGGGAGTGAGCAGTGTGGGTGTAGAGTATCTGTCACAAGGCCAGAAAGCAATGCTAGGTTTCTACTGGTTCGGACTGCTTCTCCCAAACCAGTAGTGCTGCCTTCAAACAGAGAGCGAACCGGTTCTCTGTTCCTTTCAAAATTGGCCGGCCCACCTGCCTCTGGATTACACCTACCTTTATTTCTGCTTCTGAAGCCCAGCTGAACTGGGGCAGCAGATTGAATTGCTGCTCCTCAGCTGTTTTCCTTTTTTTCTGAGTAATTTTCATTCAGTTGTGGACGAGTGCAAAGCGTGGGACTCAGCAAACTGGTAGTAATGCCGCTAGGAACCTATCATTGCCACAAAAGAACCAAAAACTGAACTGAAGCCACAGAGTATTTACATTTGGCTGATTTCACTGATAGTGTTGGTTGGAAAACAGAGAGATGTGATGTTCAATTAATGACATTCTTTAATTATTATATTTTCTCAACAGCCCATTCTTTTCCCACATCGTTTGCCAGAAGCTGTGTAGCTCCTGCAAATCATTTCAGGGGCTCCTATTATTTCAATTTTGGAGACAACCGTATTTTGGAGTTGAATTCCCAATTTTGCAATGGAACAGAGCCACAGTGCCAGCCTGCAATTGAAGGTATGTAAACAGCTTTGGAATCTTATTCTGCTTCTGGCACTTTTCCTATTGGGATGATTGACAGAAGAAATCTATGTATGGGAAAATTCCAATGACATCTTCTAGTCTTTAACACTTATATATCAAGAACATCTCAAAAGGCTACTCCTAGTTCTGAAAGGAGAGATAACTGGATAGAAAAAATTGAAAGAGAATGCCCAAATATTTGACCAAATTATCTTTTAAGGTTGTTTGAAGGAAAGAAAGAAAAGGCTTGGCCATCTGTAACAGACATTTATCAATCAGTAAAATTTTGAAAAAAAGAGATGTTTTTAAACCTGGAGGAATGCCGTGGCTCAGTGGCTAAGATGCTGAGCTTGTCGATCAGAAAGGTTGGAAGTTTGGCGGTTCGAATCCTTAGTGCCACATAACGGAGTGCCTTCCAATTACTTGTCCCACCTTCTGCCAACCTAGCAGTTCGAAAGCACGTAAAAAACGCAAGTAGAAAAATATGAGCCACCTTTGGTGGGAAGGTAACAGTGTTCCATGCACCTTCGGCGTTGAGTCATGCTGGCCACATGACCACGGAGACGTCTACGGACAGCGATGGCTCTTCGGCTTCGAAACGGAGATGAGCATCGCCCCATAGAGTCGGGAACAACTAGCACATATATGTGCGAGGGGAACCTTTACCTTTAGGCAACATAGTTCCAGTTGTTTGATCTTCAATGTTCATGCATGGTCCATTTTCTTTTCCCTTTGATACACTTACAGATTTGGCTGGGGCAGTGATAGGATTCAAACAATTTAACAACCAGTTCTCTGCCCTAATGGCCAGCAGGGTAGGTGTGGCTCGGTGGTCATGTGACCGAATGGGTGTGGCCAACTCAAAGTCACTCAGGTTGATGGGCAGTTTGCCTTAGCTGTTGCAATGTAATAAGGGTTAACCAGAGAGGCAGTTTCTGTAAGCAGGGCAATAAAGATTTGGCTAGAAAGAACAGCAGAAGGTTTCCTTCCTGCCTTCCTTACAGGGTTAGCCCGGTAAAGTGGAAAAAAACAAAAGCAGATTTCTTCCAACAATCAGTTCTCTGAACTGCTTAGAAAGTTAACAACCGGCAGTGGTGGGATTCAAATAATTTAAAACCCAGTTCTCTGCCCTAATGATTTCTTTCAATGATCAGTTCACCAAACTGCTCAGAAAGTTAACAACCGGTTCTCCCGAATAGGTGCCAACTGGCTGAATCCCATCATTGACCCGGGGTAAAAAGTCAGTGAAAGGGAAAACAAGCTGTGTTGATAATTGCTTTAAATCCATTATTTTGCTACATGAACTTATTTTGTCACTTGCAGTTGATAGCATGCGCATATTTGAAAATGGGAAATTTTGCCCAAAGTGTTACAGAACAGGTCATGATAACTGTGAGAGCGATGGAGATGTATTTTGTGTGGGAAATTACGTGAACTGTACTGAAGTGAATGGAGAAATAACTCATCCACTCTCTGGTAAGCTGTCTTTATTTTTTGTCTTTTCTTTAAACTCCCTTTGCTGTTAGCTATATTAAGCCAGCCAGAATCTAGAGGTTGTTTTTTTTTTTTTTTAAAAAAAAAGCTAGGGAATGCGAAGAACATGCTATAGATGTGATGGCATGCAGCCTGCCAGGGACAAAGAAGTGCCAATTTCCAAATAGCTAAAGGTCATAACCAGTCACAAAACCTCAGCTGATTAGAATATGCAGGCAGTCCTTGACTTATAACTATTCATTTATATATATACACATCGTGTTTCCCTGAAAATCACTCCAGCTCGCATGCCTCCCAGCCTCACCATGCCCAGCTCTCCCTGCAAGGCCAGGTCAGGGCCCCACCGTGGCCCCACTGCTGCCCTGCTACTGCTTCTGCCGCCGCCATGCTCCGAGCATAACCGGCTTCCAAACTCCGGAGATCCACTCCCGAGTCTTCCAGCAGTGGCCGCTCTGGGACTACGCTCTATGGTTGTGGGCTGGCTGTGGGAAAACTCTCTGTCCCACCAGAGTCTTCCAACACCTTGATTTCTCTCTTCCACGCCCATCATCAGTGCCCTGTGCTTAGTTTAGATATCGTTCATACATTTGATGAAAGGAAAATGTAGAAATACTTTGAACAAGCCCATAACCTAAATCACTGTTTCCTTCTACATTAGGTGCAGTAATCCCTTTTGCGGGAAAAGGCTGTGCCAGCAGATCGGTTTGCGACCTTCAGGGGAAGTCGTTCAATCATGGGCATTACAAAATCAATTTTAAAAAGCTTCAGTGTTCTAAAGCCAATGGGGCTCTTTCATCATTGCGACGCCTGGCTTTCACTCTGGAGAAGAAGGACCTGGGGCCACAGGTGGCCTTCTTCCTTCCATGCATCCTTGGGATCTTTGCTGTGAAAATTCTCTCCTAGTTAAGTCAAAAGTAGCTTGCGAAGGCCTTAAGAAGAATCAGGCTGGGGTCAATCCCCCTCCCTTTAAGCACTGATGATGTTGCCTAGTTTGGTACTGAAACATCTACAAGAAAACCACCAAGCTGACAGAATACCAAGGAGCTCACAACTAAATTTACGCTGCAAAAATCTTATACCTCTCTCTGTTGTCATGCTTATTGTCCTTCTCAAAGTTGCCATCTATATATACCTATATATATATTTTAATGGTAGAAATGATGGACTAAGTGGGAATTATGAATTGCCATCCATGTAAGTTTTCATCCCCTTATTCTGGAGTTAAAATGAATGTGGTTTATGTCCCTGCCCCTGCGAATTTTGGCTCCCATCTCCTCAAATGAGGTTGAGAATCCCTTCCCCAAAGACTAAATTCAACTTCAGACCCCCAAATTTGCTTAACTCCAGGATATTTTCCTTGAAGAGTTTGGTGGCATTTGACCACAGATTTTGGTCGAATGAACACAGAATGAACTTGGTGAATAGGGAAAAAACACCTAGGCCAGGGGTGGAATTGAAAAATGTTAGCAACCGGTTCTCTGCTTGATTGCTGGGTGGGTGTGGCCATAGGGGGCGTGGCCTCCTCGGCCTTGGCGGGTGTGTGTGTTTTTTCACCCTCCCCAGGCTCTTTCCTTGAGCCTGTGGGAGGGTGAAAACAGCCTCCCCCAGATTCCGAAGGCCTTCCGGAACCTGGAAACAGGCCCATTTCTGGACTTCCGGGAGGCCCTTTTTTCACTATCCCAGGCTCCGGAGGCATTTCGCGAGCATCCGGGAGAGCGAAAACGGTTTCCCCAGGCTCCGGAGGCCTTCAAGAAGCCGGAAACGGGCCAATTTCCAGATTTCCAGAACTTCCAGTAGGCCCGTTTTTTGCCCTCCCAGACCCTCCCCATGGGTCCTGCACTTACCTGGCATGATGAACGGGCCATTTGGAGACTCCTGCGAGGGATTAATCACCATCCGATTTGCCCGAACCGGTCCGAAACAGCCGAAATCCCACTCCTAATCTAGGCATTCACAATATCATTTCATATTTCAAGGCAATTGATCCATCGAAAAATAATTTACCTCAAAATACAGTGTTCTCACATCAGTCAGTTTAGGGTATATCTATACGTACATGTACACTTTATCAGGGTGATTTATTTATATAACATGATTCTTTAACCGTTATTGTTGAAACTTGACATTGAAATGTCGCAACTGTTGTTGAAATAGACCAATATCCTTTGGTTTGAATGAGACCACTGTTTGCAGACATAGCTTCAGTTAATGCTGCATTTTTCTACCTTTCCAAAATTGTAATTCTCAGATGATTTGTTGCAATATTTAAATAAAAGGAATTAGAAACCAGCTTTTTGGTCTTAGGGGTGTGTTTTTTACTCATAAATCTTCCTATTCCTTTCCTTTCTCACCCTTCTACTCTGGGAAAGTCTGAGGAGGCCGCACATCATGCCAAGGGAAAGCCATGGTTTATTTAAATGTTGGTTTGGTGATTCACACATTAAGCCATCAACCCCAACGTGTAAACTCCAACAACTGGGTTTGCTTACAGTGTTGAAGATTCGGTCTTTTGACTAGTAGTGAAAAAGAATAAATGTTTGCACTGAGCACTCCAGTCATTTTGGGATCTAGTACATGGTTAACGTGTTAATCTTTGCTGTGAAAAAGTCCTACTGGCAGCATTTGAAGAGAAAGTGATAGTCAAGGAATCAGGTAACTTCAGCTCTAAAGTATCCTCTATCTTAGAAACTGGGAGATGGAGAGTTCGAGTCCCACCTTAGGCGTGACAGCCAGCTTAGTGACTTTGGGCCAATCACCAGGTGATCATGAGTTCTAGTCCCATTATAGGCGTAAAACCTGGCTGGGTGACTTTGGGAAGCCCCTCGCTCAACCTAACCCACCTCATACAATGTGTGGAAAACTAGGAGGAGGAGGGAATATTAGGTATGTTTGCTGCCCCGAGTTGTTTATAAAAATAATGAAGGAAGGATATTAAAATCAATCAATTAATTAAATTTTAAATACTTAATATGTACTAGCAGTTTCTATAACAGCAAACCTGTTAGATCTGGTAATGGAAAGTATCTAACAAAACCTATCAAATATCTATCAAGTATCTAACAAAACCTATCAAATCAGCAAATCTCAAAGTCCATTTTTTCCCATCTCTAGCACAAAATCCAGGAGCAGTTTCCCCAGAAATTAGTGCAGCCTATTTAATTGCTTAATTTGAACCTTGCTTATGGATTATTTAGGAATCTGCGCAGAAATGGCTGGATATAACGACACACTTACTGTGTATTGTGTGATTCCAATGATGATGTATGCAGGCCTTTGGAGCTCACAGCCACCCAAACTGAAAACACCAATCAGTGTTTCCTGCAGCTTCTCGAGTTTCCAGAATGTTTGCCTTGCCCCCTTTTTATATTTCTTTCCCTTATTCTGATTCTGGGTTGGAAGAATTAGGTGTAAGAAATTCTGCGCAGTTCACCTGAGGTAGCAATGGAGAATATTAAGGAAATGGCCAGGTATAGCTATCCAGAGTTGCTGGAAGAAATTACCCTTCATGGTTGTATCTCCTGTGGCTCACTAGGAAGGCACACACACACACACACAGACACACGCACATGCACACACACATGCACATGCACACATATATGCCAGGCTACCTGGGATTTTTCTACCCCACCCGAAACAGAGCAAACCTTTCTTTCTTTCTTTCTTTCTTTCTTTCTTTCTTTCTTTCTTTCTTTCTTTCTTTCTTTCTTCTTTACTTCCTTCCTTCCTTCCTTCCCTCCCTTCCTTTTTTCCTTTCTTTCTCTTTCTCCAAGCTTGGAAACTTGTTGATGTTATGGACATATGCCCAAAGTTCTTTCGCAACAATTTCAGGTGTGATGGTTTTGGTTTTTTAAAAAAGTTGCTTTCTTAATGAAGCCTACCTTGAAATGGCATCGATTATGGTCAATTTTTTCAAGTAATTAGGGAGCTTCAGAGTCTGCTCAATGGATTTAGGTTAGGCAGATTATCCAAATGTGTCCACAGTGGCCTGTATATAGATCTGTGCATGCATAGAACATTAAAAATGTGGGGGGGGAAATGCCACGGCAACTGGGAAACCGGTTTGGGGCATGACAGGCCTTCCATCCCTACCAGTTCGGTGATCCAGTCACAATTTTCACTAGCAACCCACCTCTGATAGTAGAAAAGAACATTATAGAAGCTGAATTATTGGGGGCACACCCTCCTTTGAAGAATGCTAAAGCCTAAACTATTGCCGTACCAAATCCACTGAGTAAAATCCCTTGAGATGGCACCTCTAGGACAATTAAATATTTCTTTGAAGACCTGTTGCTCTAAATAACAGGACTGAAAGTCTCCACTCACACGTATTATCCAGAGCTAAACACTTCTGGTGTGGTGTTTGACTGTGCCATCTATACAGCATGTTTTTCTTAGGGTGGCATCAGTCTACTAATGGTTGGATCACTAGAAGATAGGACCTTCTCCACTTGCAAGGACACACAGGTCCTCAAGTTTTCCTCTCTTCCCCCCTTCTCCTGTGGCCTTCTGTTCATCTTCTGGCCATGAGTAGGAAGCCTCCTTAGATATTCCACAGTTAAAATAGTCTTTTACTCCTTATTCCAATACCACCCAAGATCAGCTTCAAGGGGGTCAGAACCTTTACCTACTGGACCTTGGAGAGAAATCAAAGGACTGATAATAGGTGGGGAATGAAGAAGTTAGAGGCAGGATAGAGACAGGGAAAAGGATAGCACAGTTTCAGCTTTTCTGTTGACATAATTTTGTGGTGGAAGTACTATTGTTACTCAGTGATTGAGAAATACTCTTGGTGACTAATAGAGAAATGGTTGGAGATAATCCAAAGGCTGAAAGATCTGGAAATAGATAATTTATTCAGTTCTCTGTCACCTGGGTTTCAAATTAAGGGGTAGCCATTAGATCCAAAAATTATAAACTCAAATGCTAAGCCTTAACGATATTCCCGTTTCTTGAGTTATACCCTACAACCAGCTGTTAATATTAATTGGGTTTGTTTTTGGATACTTTAATTAATTTCCTTTTTAACTTTTGTAATATGTGTTTTTTTTAATGTCGTATGCCGCCCTGAGTCCTTCGGGATTGGGCGGCCTATAAATTCATTCAATTCAATTCAATTCAATTTAAGACATGCTGACTTCAAGTCTCAGCTGTCTGTCTGGGGAATAATGGGAGTTGAGGTCCATGAGTCTTAAAGTTGTCAAGGTTGGACACCCCAATACTGGCAATGTTCAGATGGGTATAAATCATTAACCAGAATTCACCTGCCAGCAGGGGAAATGAATTCCATTCTGAATAGAATAGAATAACAGAGTTGGAAGGGACCTTGGAGATCTTCTAGTCCAACTCCCTGCTTAGGCAGGAAACCCTATGCCATTTCAGACAAAAGGTTATCCAACATCTTCTTAAAAACATCCAGTGTTGGAGCATTCACAATATCTGGAGGCAAGTTGTTCCACTGATTAATTGTTCTGTCAGGAAATTTCTCCTTAGTTCTATGTCGCTTCTCTCCTTGATTAGTTTCCATTCGTTGCTTCTTGTTCTACCCTCAGGTGCTTTGGAGAACAGCTTGACTCCCTCTTCTTGGTGGCTGCCCCTGAGATACTGAAACACTGCTATGAAATCATCCGTGGACCTTCTTCTCATTAAACTAGGCCTACCCAATTCCTGCAACTATTCGTCATATATTTAAATCTCCAGTCCCTAATCATCTTTGTTGCTCTTATCTGCACTCTTTCCAGAGGCCCAATATCTTTCATTGAGATACCACTTTGGTGTATCCCTATCCCTAACCCTGGCCTCTCTGAGAAAGGAATGTTATTATGACTTATATATCTCCCCTGCTTCATACAAATCCCCCTCCCAGTTTCCCACAGCACTAAATGTGGCAGATCTAAAGATCCAATGCAAAAATGGCTTCCAGACCTGAAACTCTTCCTTTCTCATTATTTTCGATTAATGATAATATAGTAGTAAATGTAAACACCAGAGTTGCTGGAAAAACTTATCGTTCCTGGCTGAATTACCTCTGGCTCATAATCTTAGGAAGGGGTGCATACGCACAAATGTACACAAAACCCGCTATCTTGGGTCTTTCAACCACTCCCTGAATAGGTCCACCCATGTGGCCCTATTCCAGAGTTGCACAAAGAGGTATTAAGAATATAATAAATTATCACTGTTATGACGTCCTTGAGGAATGTAACTGCTATTAATAGGTAAATTATATTCTGTTGTCCTTTATTGCCAAGAGGCATAGGGCTCATATAAATACCGCACCTCAGATCTCCATCTCAGAGAACCCAGGCTGACCTGAACGGCATCACGATGGCTTCCTTTGTGCTCCTCATCTTTACCATCTTCCTCCTTCCTGTGGCAAGATCTCAAAATCGAGCAAGTATGTTGGGGTTCTTTGAATTAATTTTCACTTCTTCTGATGCAGTGGTAGCTGTTTTCTACTGGACAACCAAAGTTTTAAGTTAGGCAGTTCTTCCTTCCTCTCAGATTGCATCAACCAAAAAGGCTCCCCAAGGCAACCCGCTAAGATGACCAACTTCAGGTGGCCTTCAGGTGGAAGGATGGGGGAAGCAAGGAAGGTGGAATGGGATTCTCTGATCCAAGAGGGTTGGTTGGAAGTTCAGGCAGCAAAGTATCCGGGACCGATATTGAAACATACTGAAATGTGGATTGGAGTTAGACATCTGAACTGTACAGAATACTGTGTTGGCCATTGGAGCATTTCATAAAATCGGTCATTCAGATTGTCTTAGGCAGCAATGGAAAGGTACCGGAATAATAAAAATGAATACTCAGAAGAAAAGATACTACAAGCATAAAAACAGGAAAAAGAAGTTAGGAGAAAGGGGGAGAAGAGGAAAAATGATTAAAAGTGGAATCCGTGAGAGCCCAAGAGAAAATGGATGAAAGAGGAAGAAGGGGCAAAAGCGTTGTATTAGTAGATTAAAGGGAATAGTAGTATGATTGGTATTGTTATGCAACTAAGGATGGGAATTATAAAATTGGAAGAGAGCTAGTGCCCACTTCAGTATTAAAGTATATTTATCTTGCAACTGAAATCTGGAGGAGTCTCAAACAAATGTATTTCCTTTTTTTAACAAAATCCATACCTCTCTCTCTAGACTGTTATGAGTGTTTCAGTGATCGAGAACCTAACTGCGTTGGGACAGGAAAAAACTGTACCAAGGAAGAAAAGTGCTTAGCTGTTGTCTCTAGGGCCAATTTGTCATTAAGTAAGTGTATTCATTTGTGTGTTCATATTTTTTATTATGTTGATTTGGATGATATGGACATTTCTATCTCCCTGATATTTTGGTTTCATATAAAGCAGTGTTTCTCAAATGTGATGATTTTCAGTCACATGGACTTCAGCTAGGGGAATTTTGAGAAATATTGGTCTAAAGCAGAGATCTTCAAACTTGACAAGCTATGCTGGCTGAAGAATTCTGGGAATTGAAGTACACAAGTCTTAAAATTGCCAAACTTGAAGACCTCTAGTTTAAAGTATATCTATGCATGTATTGATATTTGGTGGACAGCAGGAAACCTTTTCTTATGGTAGAAACTGTTGTGGGAAGAAAGTTAGCACCACCCTCCCTCCTAGAAGAGTGAAATATTTTGAGGAATATTTTAAAAAGGCAGAATATAATATTTCCCCTAAAAGAGAAATTAAAAAAAAAATCTTAAAGGAGACAGAAAGTCAGAGTCCCAGCTCCCTCTCCTCACCAGATACTTTGAAGACCTCTGGTTTAAAGTATGTCTATGCATATATAGATACTTGTGTGTGTGTTTGGGTGTATAAAATCCCCCTTTTCCACCCTTATGGTGGTGAATGCCTTCCTCAATCTCAGGTCCTCTATCATGGGCCTTCAACACAAGATTGGAAAGATGCGATAACTATTTTTGGGTGTCTGAAGGTGTTCTCAGATATCTGGAGAACTGTCTTGTAGAAGATGAGGCAAAATTTTTAGAGTTATACCAAAAGACAGGATGAAAAGTAATAGATTCAAATTACCAGAAACAGAATTTAATGGACCAGGTAATCTTTCCTTATGGTAGGAACCATTCATGAATGGAAAAAAATTGTCTTGGTAGGTGGTGGTGGTGGTGATGGATATTTTGGTTTCATATAATGAAATGTTTCTCAAACTTGCCAATTTTCAAACAGGTAGACAACTCCAATAATTTTTGAGAAACACTGATAGAAGTTCCTCTATCAGAGGGCTTGAGGAAAAGATGAGGGAGGTGGGATAACTGTTCTCAGATACCTGAAGAAGTGTCTTGTAGAAGATGAGGCAGAAATTATAGAGTGGTTCCAAAAGACAGGATGAGAAATGATGGGTTTACATAGCCAGGAAATTGATATTTGGTGGACACCAGGAAACCTTTTCTTATGGTAGAAACTGTTGTGGGAATAAAGTTAGCACCACCCTCCCTCCTAGAAGAGTAAAATATTTTGAGGAATATTTTAAAAAGGCAAAATGTAATATTTCCCCTAAAAGAGAAATTAAAAAAATCTTAAGGGAGACAGAAAGTCAGAGCCCCCTTCAGGACTTAATTCGATTAAACCACTAAGACATAGATCTCACTACATTGCACAATCTCCTAAGGACATTGCATCACCCACAGAAACTTCAACCAAACTTCCCAGACAGCCTACAGAGCCAGCTATGACCCCTACATGGCCCCATGGGAGTCTGACAACAGCCAATAGAATACATGTTCTTGCACAGGAACAGGAATCTCAAGTTCAAAGCCCAAGAGAAGGTATAAAAACCCTCACTCTCAACTCCATGTGGTCAGCTGCCCAGAAGGCAGAATGGCTGGTGGTTCTGCTTCATCATTAAACCCTCCTTCCAAGCAGCCTCCAGCCTCCATTTTGTCTCCAGTGTTTTTCTCCCAGATTGGAACTGAACTGGGTGGATATTTGTTCCAACACTATTCAACAATGGAAATGATTGTCATGATAGAGTCTTCTGTGAGGGATATCTTTCCACAGGGATTGGATGGTCCATCTGTAAGGAATTCCCTAGAACAGAGTGCCTGATTAGATGCTCACCAATGTCACTTCTATTCTTTCCATTCAATACATAATTGTTATAGGCAGTGGTGGGATTCAGCCAGTTCGCACCACTTTGGGAGAACCGGTTGTTAACTTTCTGAGAACTGGTGAACTGGTTGTTGGAAGAAATCATTAGGGCAGAGAACCAGTTGTTAAATTATTTGAACCCCACCACTGGTTATAAGGCTAATTTGTTAACAACTCTGAGGAGCTAACTGTTGAGGTAAGAACTGTGTATATAACCCTTTTACATCCCATTCTTCCATTGTATACAGCTGACACAACCACGAGAAGGTTGCTTTAATGCTGCCCAACACTTGGGTGTTTCAGAATGCTCTTTGGGGCATATCCTTATCTTCATCTTATCTGAAAGTTGGGAAGTACCCAAAGATATTCAATTAGTAATGTTGCACTATACCAATCACTGATTGGTATTCAGCCAACATGCTTAACCACTTGTTTAGTAAGCCACAGTGGCGCAGTGGTTAGAGTGCAGAAATGCAGGCTATTTCTGCTGACTGCCGGCTGCCTGCAATTCAGCAGATCGAATCTCACCAGGCTCAAGGTTGACTCAGCCTTCCATCCTTCTGAGGTCAGTAAAATGCCCAAATTGTTGGGGGCAATATGCTGACTCTGTAAAACCGCTTAGAGAGAGCTGTAAAAGCACTGTGAAGTGGTATATAAGTCTAAGTCCTATTGCTATTGCTAGTTATCCATGTTGAAGGGTTCAAACACAGGCGGAATCCCGAAGAAAACCAAGCAAGAGAAAAACTAATAGAATTATCCTTTTCAGGGGTCAGTGTCCACTGGGGGAGTGAGCAGTGTGGGTGTAGAGTATCTGTCACAAGGCCAGAAAGCAATGCTAGGTTCCTACTGGTTCGGACTGCTTCTCCCAAACCAGTAGTGCTGCCTTCAAACAGAGAGTGAACCGGTTCTCTGTTCCTTTCAAAATGGGCCGGCCTACCTGCCTCTGGATTACACCTACCTTTATTTCTGCTTCTGAAGCCCAGCTGAACTGGGGCAGCAGATTGAATTGCTGCTCCTCAGCTGTTTTCCTTTTTTTCTGAGTAATTTTCATTCAGTTGTGGACGAGTGCAAAGCGTGGGACTCAGCAAACTGGTAGTAATGCCGCTAGGAACCTACCACTGCCACAAAAGAATCCAAAACTGAACTGAAGCCACAGAGTATTTACATTTGGCTGATTCCACTGATAGTGTTGGTTGGAAAACAGAGGATGTGATGTTCAATTAATGACATTCTTTAATTACTATATTTTCTCAACAGCCCATCCTTTTCCCATATCGTTTGCCAGAAGCTGTGTAGCTCCTGCAAATGATTTCAGGGGCTCCTATTATTTCAATTTTGGAGACAACCGTATTTTGGAGTTGAATTCCCAATTTTGCAATGAAACAAACCCACAGTGCGATCCTGTAATTGAAGGTATGTAAACAGCTTTGGAATCTTATTCTGCTTCTGGCACTTTTCCTATTGGGATGATTGACATAAGAAATCTATGTATGGGAAAATTCCAATGACATCTTTCTAGTCTTTAACACTTATATATCAAGAACATCTCAAAAGGCTACTCCTAGTTCTGAAAGGAGAGATAACTGGATAGTGTTAGAAAAAATTGAAAGAGAATGCCCAAATATTTGACCATATTATCTTTTAAGGTTGTTTGAAGGAAAGAAAGAAAAGGCTTGGCCACCTGTAACAGACACTTATCAATCAGTAAAATGTTGAAAAAAAGAGAGGTTTTAAAACCTGGAGGAATGCCGTGGCTCAGTGGCTAAGATGCTGAGCTTGTCGATCAGAAAGGTTGGAAGTTTGGCGGTTCGAATCCCTAGTGTCACATAACTGTCCCATCTTCTGTCAATCTAGCAGTTCGAAAGCATGTAAAAATGCAAGTAGAAAAATAGGAACCACCTTTGGTGGGAAGGTAGCAGTATTCCATGCACCTTCGGCGTTGAGTCATGCCGGTCACATGACCACGGCTACGTCTTCCGACAGCGCTGGCTTGCGGCTTTGAAATGGAGATGAGCATCGCCCCATAGAGTCAGGAACGACTAGCACATAGGTGCGAGGCAACCTTTATCTTTACCTTTAGGCAACATAGTTCCAGGTTTTTGATCTTCAATGTTCATGCATGGTCCATTTTATTTTCCCTTTTATACGCTTACAGATTCGGCTGGGGCAGTGGTGGGATTCAAATAATTTAACAACTAGATCTCTGCCCTAATGGCCAGCTGGGTAGGTGTGGCTCGGTGGTCATGTGACCGTATGGGTGTGGCCAACTCAACATCACTCAGGTTGATGGGCACTTTGCCTTAGCTGTGACAATGTAATAAGGGTTAACCAGAGAGGCAGTTTCTGTAAGTAGCGCAATAAAGATGAGGCTAGAAACAACACCAAAATATTTCCTTCCTGCCTTCCTTACAGGATTAGCCCTGTAAAGTGGGAAACAACAAAAGCAGATTTATTCCAACAACCTGTTCTCCGAACTACTTACAAAGTTAACAACCGGCAGTGGTGGTACTCAAATAATTTAACAACCAGTTCTCTGCCCTAATGATTTCTTTCAATGATCAGTTCACCAAACTGCTCAGAAAGTTAACAACCGGTTCTCCTGAATAGGTGCCAGCTGGCTGAATCCCACCACTGTCCTGAGTTAAAAAGTAAGTGAAAGGGAAAACAAGCTGTGTTGATAATTGCTTTAAATCCACTATTTTGCTACATGAATTTATTTTGTCACTTGCAGAAGACAGCATGGACATATATGAAAATGGGAAATTTTGCCCAAAGTGTTACAGAACAGGTCATGATAACTGTGAGAGCGATGGAGATGTATTTTGTGTGGGAAATCAGGTGAACTGTACTGAAGTGAATGGAGAAATAACTCATCCACACTCTGGTAAGCTGTCTTTATTTTTTCTCTTTTCTTTAAACTCCCTTTGCTGTTAGCTATATTAAGCCAGCCAGAATCTAGAGGTTGTTTTTTTTTTTAAAAAAAAAAAGCTAGGGAATGCTAAGAACATGCTATAGATGTGATGGCATGCAGCCTGCCAGGGACAAAGAAGTGCCAATTTCCAAATAGCTAAAGGTCATAACCAGTCACAAAACCTCAGCTGATTAGAATATGCAGGCAGTCCTTGACTTATAACTATTCATTTATATATATACACATCGTGTTTCCCTGAAAATCACTCCAGCTCGCATGCCTCCCAGCCTCATCATGCCCAGCACTCCCTGCAGGGTCAGGGCTCCACCGTGGCCCCGCTGCTGCCTTGCTACTGCTGCTGCCGCCGCCATGCTCCGAGCATAACCGGCTTCCAAACTCCGGAGATCCACTGCCGAGTTTTCCAGCAGTGGCCGCTCTGGGACTACGCTCTATGGTTGTGGGCTGGCTGTGGGAAGACTCTCTGTCCCACCAGAGTCTTCCAACACCTTGATTTCTCTCTTCCACGCCCATCATCAGTGCCCTGTCCTTAGTTTAGATATCGTTCATACATTTGATGAAAGGAAAATGTAGAAATACTTTGAACAAGCCCATAACCTAAATCACTGTTTCCTTCTGCCTTAGGTGCAATAATCCCTTTTGCGGGAAAAGGCTGTGCCAGCAGATCGGTTTGTGAACTTGAGGGGAAGTCGTTCTATCAAGGGAGTTACTTGTTCAATTTTAAAAAGCTTCAGTGTTCTAAAGCCAACGGGGCTCTTTCATCGTTGCGACGCCTGGCTTTCACTCTGGAGAAGAAGGACCTGGGGCCACAGGTGGCCTTCTTCCTTCCATGCATCCTTGGGATCTTTGCTGTGAAAATTCTCTCCTAGTTAAGTCAAAAGTAGCTTGCGAAGGCCTTAAGAAGAATCAGGCTGGGGTCAATCCCCCTCCCTTTAAGCACTGATGATGTTGCCTAGTTTGGTACTGAAACATCTACAAGAAAACCTCCAAGCTCACAGAATACCAAGGAGCTCACAACTAAATTTACGCTGCAAAAATCTTATACCTCTCTCTGTTGTCATGCTTAATGTCCTTCTCAAAGTTGCCATCTATATATACATATATATTTTAACGGGAGAAATGATGGACTAAGTGGGAATTATGAATTGCCATCCATGTAAATTTTCATCCCCTTATTCTGGAGTTAAAATGAATGTGGTTTATGTCCCTGCCCCTGCGAATTTTGGCTCCCATCTCCTCAAATGAGGTTGAGAATCCCCAAAGACTAAATTCAACTCCAGACCCCCAAATTTGCTTAACTCCAGGATATTTTCCTTGAAGAGTTTGGTGGCATTTGACCACAGATTTTGGTCGAATGAACACAGAATGAACTTGGTGAATAGGGAAAAAACATCTAGGCCAGGGGTGGAATTGAAAAATTTTAGCAACCGGTTCTCTGCCTGATTGCTGCATGGGTGTGGCCATAGGGGGCGTGGCCTCCTCGGCCTTGGCGGGTGTGTGTGTTTTGTCACCCTCCCCAGGCTCTTTCCTTGAGCCTGTGGGAGGGTGAAAACAGCCTGCCCCAGGTTCCGAAGGCCTTCCGGAAGGTGGAAACAGGCCCATTTCTGGACTTCCGGGAGGCCCGTTTTTCACTATCCCAGGCTCCGGAGGCATTTCGCGAGCATCCGGGAGAGCGAAAATGGCCTCCTCAGGCTCCGGAGGACTTCAGGAAGCCGGAAACTGGCCAATTTCCAGATTTCCAGAACTTCCAGTAGGCCCATTTTTTGCCCTCCCAGACCCTCCCTGTGGGTCCTGCACTTACCTGGCATGATAAACGGGCCATTTGGAGACTCCTGCGAGGGATTAATCACCATCCGATTTGCCCGAACCGGTCCGAAACAGCCGAATCCCATTCTTGATCTAGGCGTTCCCAATATCATTTTATATTTCAAAGCAATTGATTCATCGAAAAATAATTTACCTCAAAATACAGTGTTCTCACATCAGTCAATTTATGGTATATCTATACGTACATGTACACTTTATCAGGGTGATTTATTTATATAACATGATCCTTTAACCGTCATTGTTGAAACTTGACATTGAAATGTCGCAACTGTTGTTGAAATAGACCAATATCCTTTGGTTTGAATGAGACCACTGTTTGCAGACATAGCTTCAGTTAATGCTGCATTTTTCTACCTTTCCAAAATTGTAATTCTCAGATGATTTGTTGCAATATTTAAATAAAAGGAATTATAGACCAGCTTTTTAGTCTTAGGGGGTGTTTTTTACTCATTAATCTTCCTATTCCTTTCCTTTCTCACTCTTCTACTCTGGGAAAGTCTGAGGAGGCCGCACATCATGCCAAGGGAAAGCCATGGTTTATTTAAATGTTGGTTTGGTGATTCACACATTAAGCCATCTACCCCAACGTGTAAACTCCAACAACTGGGTTTGCTTACAGTGTTGAAGATTCGGCCTTTTGACTAGTAGTCAAAAAGAATAAATGTTTGCACTGAGCACTCCAGTCATTTTGGGATCTAGTACATGGTTAGCGTGTTAATCTTTGCTGTGGAAAAGTCCTACTGGCAGCATTTGGAGAGAAAGTGATAGTCAAGGTAAGTCTTCAGCTCTAAAGTATCCTCTATCTTAGAAACTGGGAGATGGAGAGTTCGAGTCCCACCTTAGGCGTGACAGCCAGCTTAGTGACTTTGGGCCAATCACCAGGTGACCATGAGTTCTAGTCCCATTTTAGCCATAAAACCTGGCTGGGTGACTTTGAGAAGTCCCTCACTCAACCTAACCCACCTCATACAATGTGTGGAAAACTAGGAGGAGCAGGGGATATTAGGTATGTTTGCTGCCCTGAGTTGTTTATAAAAATAATGAAGGCAGGATATTAAAATCAATCAATTAATTAATAATCTCTGCTTTCTTCCACACATCCTTCCTAAATAAGGTTATTCAGGCATGGAAGGTATAGCTGGTGAAAGTTAAGAAGGTGATGGTAACTTTTGAATTTTCCCTCTCTCCCTCCCTCTCTCTGTCCCTCACTTCTTTCCTTCCTTCCCTCTCTCCCTCCCTCCCTTCTGTCCAGTGGTGGCAGTTCTGGATCCCGGTGCAACCGGTATGGTGCAATGGGGCCTGGTGTTCACCACATGCATGTGCTCAGCATGAACATGCGTGCTTACTGCCCACGACACTCCAGCTGCTTGGCGGAGCATCGCTCAGGAGCTATATGCTCTGTCCGCATGGGCATAAGCCCCGATTGGCTCAAATACAGGTAAAGAGGGCGGGCGGGTGAGTAGGCCCTCTAGACCACCGTACCGTAACGGTGCCTGGTGCTCCCAGCAGGCACCGGTACACACTGGTAGTAAATTTTTACTACCATATCTGTGGGCATGGCTTGGTAGGCACGGCAGGGGAAGGATACTCTAAAATCTCCATTCCCTCCCCAATCCAGGGAAAAGTCACTGCAAAATCTCCATTTCCTCCTGATCAGATGAGACTCCGGAGGCAGAGAATAGATGGGGTGGGGCCAGCCAGAGGTGGTATTTACTGGTTCTCCCAACTACTCAAAATTTCCGCTACTGGTTCTCCAGAACTGGTCAGAAGCTGCTGAATGCCACCTCTGCTTTCTTCCCTGCCTCTCCCCCCCTCTGTCCCACTCCCGGCAATAAAATAAAATAAACCTAAAGTCCAAACAGCCTCCAGTTTTGCAGGAGCTGAGCTGCAAAGGCTGGTGATGTCATGGACACACCCACAAAGTTATTTGGCAACCGTTTTATGTGTGATGGTTTTTAATTCATCTTATTAATGCAACCCATCTTGAAATGGCATCAGTTATTTCTGGTGGTTCACCTAGAGGGCTTTGATGAAGAACAATTTCCAACTCTGCTCAATGCACTTTTTTTGGAGGCCAGAAATCAGAAGACGTATCCATCCGGAGCAGCAGATTTTAGGATGGGTAGACGACATAAATGCACAAAGTGAAAAGCTGATGGTGGCATGGATTTCCCTGTCCTCTGTGATCGTAAAAAGCAATAAGGAAAGATGGTGTGGCATGAAAGAACATTGACCTGTTGGAATTACTGTGGGCACACCCTTCTTTCAAAAAATGCTGACGGCGAGGTTATTGCCCTACAAAATCCACCGAGTGAAATTCCTTGGGGTGAAACCTGGGACAGTTAAATATTTCTAGGGAGACCTATCGAGTTGAGGAACAGGGCTGAGAGCCTGTACTCTCACATATTTTCTAGGAGTGACCTCTTTCGGGTGAAGTGTTTTAGTATACTAGCTACAGATCCTGTCTTTCTTATGGCGGCTGGAGACCTCTGGGAGTTGGAAGTCCACTCATCTTAAAGTGGCCAAGGTTGAGAATCATTGACATGAAACATTCAACTTCATGGTGAGTAATATTGCTCAAGATTTTTTTTTTTAAAGTATCCTGAAGACTGCTCTTTGGCCAATATGGCCCCTCAGCAATCTGTTGCCTCATAAACACGTCCTCTGCAGACCCAGGAAGAAGCCTATGGATCCACCTCTTCTTGCATCTGGGATCCACTCTAGGCTGAGATATTGCCATCAGCCTTCCTTGGGGTGGCAATTGCTCTCTTTCCAGCTTCTTTTCCTCATAGTAGCTTCATTCTTCTTCACTACTTCTCCATCCTTACTTTTGAGGAGCTCGAATCTGTTGTCCTCTCCAGCTCTCTTAATTTTTCGCCCCCTTCCTGAGGACTATATTTCCCAGAATTCTCCTCCAGGGCCTCTACCTGTCTGAATTCCAGGGGAGGAGCTCCAGCCAGTCAACTAGCCAATCAGGGAATGATGCTAATGGAGCCTGGCTACACTAGCTCCAGAATGGGACAACTCACCATCACGCCAATGGCTGCCAACATGTCATGGCCAACTCACCATGGAATGCCTTGCTGCAGGACAATTCAACAAACACAACAGTTGTCCTAGATTTACAACCACAACGGAGCCCAATGTTTCTGTTGCTAAGCGAGACAGTCGTGAAATGAATTTTGCCCCGTTTAACAACCTTTCTGCCCACTGTTGTTAAGTGAATCACTGCAGTCGTTAAGTTAATAACTCAGTTGTTGAGTGAATCCAACTTCTCCATTGACTTTGCTTATGAGAAGGTTGCAAAAGGGGATCACAAGAGCCCTGGACACTGCAACCGTCATAAATATTAGTCAGCTGTTGACGAGACCATGGGGATGCTTCAAGGGTCATAAGTGTGAAAAACAATCATAGGTCACTTTTTATTCAGTGCCATTATACATTTGAACAGTCTCTAAACAGACTGTCAAGGACTACCTGTAATTTTGATGCATCCGTGACCAATAACAATAACAATAAAATAAAAGTCAATCCAGAAATCCAAGACTTACAAGAATTTCAACAAAAACGTGGCCACCAATAAAAAGGAATGCTCAAAATAAATGATTAATACAGCATTGAATTGTCCCCAGTTATCCTGTGGCGAGTTGTCCTAGAGCCACAGTAGATAAACCAGAGGATTTTTTGGGGGTTAGATGATTTGGGTCAAATTCCCAGAGAATGCAGTAGACATTCTCATAAAATGGCTGCCATGTGGAAGTTCACTCATTAATAAAATGGCTGCCACCCTGATCATTAATCAGCCACCACTGCAGTGGTGGGTTTCAAAAATTGTTCAAACCTACTCTGTGGCTGTGGCCACCTTTGTGGGAGTGGCTTGCCACCCATGTGACCAGATGGGAGCGGCTTGCCGCCCATGTGACCGGATATGAAGATGCCGACGACACTTGTCAGAACCACCTTAAATTACCTCACACACAGCACTGGCATGCATAAGAATATGATGTCAACTTGTTTTTTAAAAGGCATCTTTGGTTTGCGTTAAAACAACTTCAACACACTCAATGTTCTGATTGCACCACAAACGCAGTAGTCATCCTTACCTTTCACAGAGGCACTGAGTTTTATAAATAGGAGCACGATAGTGTAGAATAATCATATCCAAGGACCAGTGGGGGGTTTCAAAAAAATTTGGAACCTCTTCTGTAGGTGTGGCCTCCTTTCCAGGTCCACTGGTAGAACCTCTAAAAATGATTTATGGATGCCCTTAAGCCCCTCAGGAGCATTTTTTCCCCCGCAACCGATGGAAATTAGAAAAAGTGCCTCCTTCACCTATAAATACATTTTTAAAAAATCTCTAGACAAGAAGTCTGAATAAAGTAATCCTAACAGGCTAGACACTACACGACCCCTGAAAATGCTTCTCTTTCTTTCATTTTTAAAAATGTCACTGTCTTCTCCTGACACCAAGAAAAAGGCATTGTTACAGCAATATTCTCTCCTACTTCGGGTCAGGAATGTTTTAATATTGTCTGAAAACTCACTTGGTTGCTGTAGGTTTGGGTTTCTTGCATTTTCTTACTGCATTTTTGTGTGTGCTAGCCATTCACAGTTGAGATGAGAATTTATGGGTAAATAAAACATAAATATATGAGCAATCCAAACTTTGCTCTTTGTTATCTATTTATTTATTTATCATATTTTGGCACCACCCCTCCCTCATCTAGGTGTCTATTCTCAAGTTGACGCCAAATCATTTTTTCCCCCTTACACAAATTCTGGAAAAGAATTTGGATAATGCAGGATTAGGGTTTCGTGTGGTATGAATCCACCCATTCTGCTTTTATGTTTCAACATATTAAATTCTCTAAACAGACAAACAAACAAACACATGCATTCATCAACATGCACAATGAGATCAGTTGAACTAGTGGCTGAATTTAACGAAGCGTGTTCTTAAAAACAATTTTATTAAACTTATCAAAGTATAAATTACAAATAAAAATAGTGGGAGAGGTGGGGCAGGAAAAAGGGAAAGAAAGAAAGAGAGAGAAAGAGAGAAAGAAAGAAAGAAAGAAAGAAAAGTATTGACTTCCAACTCTTTAGCCCAGAACAATAGCACATCACTGTTGTGGCCCGGCAGGAACCGTTGGAGCTGCCACCAGACTACGACAGCGAGGGGTCTTATGAGTCAGCTGTGGAGGAGGTGGAAGACCCTGGACAGGGTGCCGACTCCGAGCAGGGCGAGGAGAGACTGGTTGGACACCAGGTGGCGCCGGAGCCTTGGATCAGAGGGAATGATCCGGAAAACACTTGTGAGTTGTTTCGGGATGCACGCTGTCGAAGGGCTACTCAGCGGCAAGAACAACTGCGTAGTTATAAGAGATGATTACGTTCAGCTGATGCTTATTAAGATCCTCTCCTGATTATAAAAGAGACTCCTTGTGCCACGCCCTTTTACAGAAGTCAATGTTCATGATTAAGAGAAACCAACTTGGAGAATTGGTTTGCTGTGAGAGCTTGTTTTGCATTGGCCTAGGTTTGTAGGACTTGCTGCCGGAGTGCTTATCTCTTTATTTATTTTGGGCTTGCAGCCAACGAGAGCCTGGACTGATTAAAACTATTCTTCTTTACATTTGTTTTTGGCTTTTGTTCCTGGACGGAGCGGGGGGGGGGGCAGAACATATCACTATAGCCTTAACTTTTTTAGTTTTAAATACTTAATATGTACTAGCAGTTTCTATAACAGCAAACCCGTTAGATCGGGTAATGGAAAGTGTCTAGCAAAACCTATCAAATATCTATCAAGTATCTAACAAAACCAGCAAATCAGCAAATCTCAAAGCCATTTTTTCCCCATCTCTAGCACAAAATCTAGGAGCAGTTTCCCCAGTAATTAGTGCAGCCTATTTAATTGCTTAATTTGAACCTTGCTTATGGATTAATTAGGAATCTGTGCAGAAATGGCTGGATATAACGACACACTTACTGTGTATTGTGCGATTCCAATGATGATGTATGCAGGCCTTTGGAGCTCACAGCTGCCCAAACTGAAAACACCAGTCGGTGTTTCCTGCAGCTTCTCGAGTTTCCACAATGTTTGCCTTGCCCCCTTTTTATATTTCTTTCCCTTATTCTGATTCTGGGTTGGAAGAATTAGGTGTAAGAAATTCTGCGCAGTTCACCTGCGGTAGCAATGAAAGATGTTAAGGAAATGGCCAGGTATAGCTATCCAGAGTTGCTGGAAGAAATTACCCTTCATTGTTGTATCTCCTGTGGCTCACTAGGAAGGCACACACACATACACACACACTTGCATGCACACGCATATGCACACACACACACACACAACAAACATATATGCCAGGCTACCTGGAATTTTTCTACCCCACCCAAAACAGAGCAAACCTGTAATTGATCTGCCTTGCAATACTTCACGTTTGCATGAAGAGGTGATAAAGACATAAGGGACCATCATCTGTTATGACGTCCTTGGACAGTGTAAATACTATTAAGGGAAAATATATTCTGGCCTCTACCATTCTTTTTCCTCAAAAGGGAGAGGGCTCCCAACCACTCCCTGCCTATAAATACCTCACCCGGGGCAAGATCTCCATCTCAGAGAACCGAGGCCGATCTGAACGGCATCACGATGGCTTCCTTTGTGCTCCTCATCTTCACCATCTTCCTCCTTCCTGTGGCAAGATCTCAAGATCCAGCAAGTATGTTGGGGTTCTTTGAATTAATTTTCAATTCTTCTGATGCAGTGGTAGCTGTTTTCTACCCGACAACCAACGTTTTGAGTTAGGCAGTTCTTCCTTCCTCTCAGATTGCATCAACTGAAAAGGCTCCCCAAGGCAACCCGCTAAGATGACCAACTTCAGGTGGCCTTCAGGTGGAAGGATGGGGGAAGCAAGGGAGGTGGAATGGGATTCTCTGATCCAAGAGGGTTGGTTGGAAGTTCAGGCAGCAAAGTATCCGGGACCGATATTGAAACATACTGAAATGTGGATTGGAGTTACACATCTGGACTGTACAGAGCACAGTGTTGGCCATTGGAGCATTTCATAAAATCGGTCTTTCAGATAGGCTTAGGGAGCAATGGAAAGTTACCAGAATAATAAAAATGAATACTCAGAAGAAAAGGAACTACAAGCATAAAAACAGGAAAAAGAAGTTAGGAGAAAGGGGGAGAAGAGGAAAAATGATTAAAAGTGGAATTCGTGAGAGCCCAAGAGAAAATGGACAAAAGAGGAAGAAGGGAAAAAAGAATTGTATTAGTAGATTAAAGGGAATAGTAGTATGATTGGTATTGTTATGCAACTAATTAAGAAATAAAGTAAGTACAATACATTGTTAATTGTAGAAAAAAATGAAAGAAATACTCTCTATGTCAACTAGAGGATATATACTTTTTATAGTAAAATAGACCAATAGAGAAATATGAAGCGATAATTTGGTGCAATTTTTGAAGGGGAAATTGAAGATATTGTTTATGTACTAAGAAAAAAATGAGTATAAAAATGGAAAATAATGGAAGAAAATAATTTATCTGAAAGTGCAAATCAAGTTATGATGTAAAATGGATTATGTATAGAGCCGAGGTGGCGCAGTGGTTAGGGTGTAGTACTGCAGCCACTTTAGCTGACTGCTAGTTTTGCAGCTCGGCAGTTCAAATCTCACTGGCCCGGGGTTGACTCAGCCTTCCATCTTTCCGAGGTGGGTAAAATGAGGACCCAGATTGTGGGGGCAATATGCTGACTCTGTAAACCGCTTAGAGAGGGCTGAAAGCCCTATGAAATGGTATATAAATCTAACTGCTATTGCTATTACTAAAAGGGAAGATACGGTCAACACATTGTTTCTACCATATGTGTAAAGTTGTATTAAAAATAAAACAAACTTTGAAACCAAATTGGCTTAGGCAGAAACTTTTCCCATGGAAGAGAACACGAATCAATGGGATTCGAGCTAAAAGTTGAACGCAATCAGAATCTAGGCAGATAGTTACAATCGTTTCTTGCTGTGTTATCTTACTGCTACTTCGGGGTTAGCATATGATTTGACTTGGCTTGTTTTAAAGAAAGTTATATGCAGTTCAGCCGGGTGTGTTCATCTGTGGGCATCTTTCTGCACCCCCCCAGGTGTAATATCTCTCTTTATTTCTCTCTGTGTGTATCCGTGTGTCACTAAAAAGCAAGCGTCTTTTGTAAGTTTCTGATTTTGGGGGGATGGTTTCTCATTCCACCCCAAACATGGTTTTCTTCCACTCTGTGGTCAGAGGTTCATCCTCAGCCATTTAGGGTATTTCTTTCCAGCCTTCTGCTAGGATGGGAATCATAAAATTGGAAGAGGGCTAGTGCCCGCTTCGGTATTAAAGTATATTTATCTTGCAACTGAAATCTGAAGGAGTCTCAAACAAATGTATTTCCTTTTTTTAACAAAATCCATACCTCTCTCTCTAGACTGTAATGAGTGTTTCAGAGATGGACAATCTAACTGCGAAGAGAAAGGAAAAAACTGTACAAATGAAGACAAGTGCTTAGCTGTTGTCTCTAAGGCCAATTTGTCGTTAAGTAAGTGTATTCATTTTTGTGTTCATCTTTTTTATTATGTTGATTTGTATGATGTGGACATATCTATCTCCCTCATATTTTGGTTTCATATAAAGCAGTGTTTCTCAAATGTGATGATTTTTCATTTTTTTTTCATTTCATTTTCATTTTCATTTATTTGTATGCCGCCCTTTTCCCTGAAAGGGACTCAGCGCGGCTCACAACTCAAGGGAGGGGAAAGACAAACAAAGTTACAAAAACATAAAAACCATACACAATTAAAAAGCACAACAATCATACCATTTGAAGTGGGGCTGGGAGTCTTTAGCCCCAGGCCTGTCGGAGCAGCCAGGTTTTAAGGGCTATGCGGAAGGCCTGGAGGGTGGTGAGGGTACGAATCTCCACGGGGAGTTCGTTCCAGAGGGTCGGAGCAGCCACAGAGAAGGCCCTCCTCCGGGTAGTCGCCAGTCGACACTGGCCGGCTGATGGAATTCAGAGGAGGCCTAGTCTGTGGGATCTTATTGGTCTAGTGGAGGTAATTGGCAGTAGGCGGTCTCTCAAGTACCCAGATCCAATACCATGAAGGGCTTTGTAGGTGACAACTAGCACCTTGAAGCGAATCCGGAGACCAACAGGCAGCCAGTGCAGCTCGCGGAGGATAGGTGTTACGTGGGTGAATCGAGGCGCACCCACGATCGCTCGCGTGGCTGCATTCTGGACAAGCTGAAGTCGCCGAATACTCTTCAAGGGCAGCCCCATGTAGAGCACGTTGCAGTACTCCAGTCTAGAGGTCACAAGGGCATGAGTGACTGTTGTGAGAGCCTCCAGTCATGTGGACTTCAGCTAGGGGAATTTTGAGAAGTATTGGTCTAAAGCAGAGATCTTCAAACTTGACAAGCTATGCTGGCTGAAGAATTCTGTGAGTTGAAGTCCACAAGTCTTAAAATTGCCAAACTTGAAGACCTCTAGTTTAAAGTATATCTATGCATGTATTGATATTTGGTGGACAGCAGGAAACCTTTTCTTATGGTAGAAACTGTTGTGGGAAGAAAGTTAGCACCACCCTCCCTCCTAGAAGAGTGAAATATTTTGAGGAATATTTTAAAAAGGCAGAATATAATATTTCCCCTAAAAGAGAAATAAAAAAAAATCTTAAAGGAGACAGAAAGTCAGGGCCCTAGCTCCCTCACCCCAGCAGATACTTGGTGCCCATTGCGAAAGATTGGGCCAGCCTATCTACAAAACAAAACACTTTCAGCTCCAGGGTGAAGGGATTAAGACCCTTCAGGACTTAATTCAATTAAACCACTAAGACATAGATCTCACTACATTGCACAATCTCGTAAGGACATTGCATCACCCACAGAAACTTCAACCAAACTTCCCAGACAGCCTACAGAGCCAGCTATGACTCTTACATGGCCCCATGAGAGTCTGACAACAGCCAATAGAATACATGTTCTTGCACAGGAACAGGAATCTCAAGTTCAAAGCCTAAGAGAAGGTATAAAAACCCTCACTCTCAACTCCATGTGGTCAGCTGCCCAGAAAGCAGAATGGCTGGTGGTTCTGCTTCATCATTAAACCCTCTTTCCAAGCAGCCTCCAGCCTCCATTTTGTCTCCAGTGTTTTTCTCCCAGATTGGAACTGAACCGGATGGATATTTGTTCCAACACTATTCAACAATGGCAAAAATTCTCATGATAGAGTCTCCTGTGATGGATGGTCCATCTGTAAGGAATTCCCTAGAACGGAATGCCTGATTAGATGCTCACCAATGTCACTTCCATTCTTTCCATTCAATACATAATTGTTATAGGCAGTGGTGGGATTCAGCCAGTTTGCACCACTTTGGGAGAACCGGTTGTTAACTTTCTGAGCAGTTTGGTGAACTGATTGTTGAAAGAAATCATTAGGGCAGAGAACCGGTTGTTAAATTATTTGAATCCCACCACTGGTTATAAGGCCAATTTGTTAACAACTGTGAGGAGCTAACTGTTGAGGTAAGAACTGTGTATATAACCCTTTTACATCCCATTCTTCCATTGTATACAGCTGACACAACCACGAGAAGGTTGCTTTAATGCTGCCCAACACTTGGGTGTTTCAGAATGCTCTTTGGGGCATATCCTTATCTTCATCTTATCTGAAAGTTGGGAAGTACCCAAAGATATTCAATTAGTAATGTTGCACTATACCAATCATTGATTGGTATTCAGCCAGCATGCTTAACCGCTTATTTAGTAAGCCACGGTGGTGTAGTCGTTAGAGTGCAGAAGTGCAGGCTATTTCTGCTGACTGCCGGCTGCCTGCAATTCGGCAGATCAAATCTCACTAGGCTCAAGGTTGACTCAGCCTTCCATCCTTCTGAGGTCAGTAAAATGCCCAAATTGTTGGGGGCAATATGCTGACTCTGTAAAACCGCTTAGAGAGAGCTGTAAAAGCACTGTGAAGTGGTATATAAGTCTAAGTCCTATTGCTACTGCTAGTTATCCATGTTGAAGGGTTCAAACACAGGCGGAATCCCGAAGAAAACCAAGCAAGAGAAAAACTAATAGAATTATCCTTTTCAGGGGTCAGTGTCCACTGGGGGAGTGAGCAGTGAGGGTGTAGAGTATCTGTCACAAGGCCAGAAAGCAGTGCTAGGTTCCTACTGGTTCGGACTGCTTCTCCCAAACCAGTAGTGCTGCTTTCAAACAGAGAGCGAACCGATTCTCTGTTCCTTTCAAAATGGGCCAGCCTACCTGCCTCTGGGTTACACCTACCTTTATTTCTGCTTCTGAAGCCCAGCTGAACTGGGGCAGCAGATTGAATTGCTGCTCCTCAGCTGTTTTCCTTTTTTTCTGAGTAATTTTCATTCAGTTGTGGATGAGTGCAAAGCATGAGCTCAGGAAACTGGTAGTAACGCCGCTAGGAACCTATCACTGCCACAAAAGAACCGAAAACTGAACTGAAGCCACAGAGTATTTACATTTGGCTGATTCCACTGATAGTTTTGGTTGGAAAACAGAGCGATGTGATGTTCAATTTATGACATTCTTTAATTATTATATTTTCTCAACAGCCCAGGATTTTATCACATCCTTTGCCAGAAGCTGTGTAGCTCCTACAAATGATTTCAGGGGCTCCTATTATTTCAATTTTGGAGACAACCGTATTTT